>NC_134876.1:79338673-79343673 GCF_041734735.1 Babylonia areolata | reverse complement strand
AAATACCCAGCATGCATCAACCACGACAGAGCCATCAGCAAGGCGATGTTGGTAGAGTAACGAAAAGAAGAAAGAAGAAGAAGAAGAAAAAAAAGTTGGTCGAGAGTGTTCGTCTCCAGAGCTGCCCTCCCGCCTTCTGCGCGGGAGAACAGGTGGTGACAGCTGTAAGCTGGACACAACTCAGGTGATCGGTCTCTCGGCCAACTCTCGAGCCAGACCATAGCTTCCTTACACAACAATGGACATCGCGGACCCAGCAAGAAACTCCAGACTCACGTTAAGGTAAATCTTTCGTTCGCCTCTTGACCTGACCGCTGCGGAATCATAAACCCGTCCACTAAAGAAGGGGCTGAGTCAGCTGTGGCGCCGACACCCCACTAAAACCTCCTCCCTGGCTAATCGATCTTCCTGGCACGCCACACAACTAAACAGGGTCTCGTTCGAATGGAGAATTTGCGGCCGGCGAAGAAGAGAGAATGAGGTAAAGGAAGAGGTACAGATAGAGAGAGAGAGAGAGAGAGAGAGAGAGAGAGACAGACAGACAGACAGACAGACAGAGACAGAGAGAGAGAGAGAGAGGAAGGAGTGTTCACACGCACACACACACACACGAGTAAATCCAGAGATAAAAAACCAACAAATGGACACTGCCCCACAAACATGTAGGGCTCAATGGATGATACATGATATGATCTTTTCAAAAACCAACCCCGCCACCTCCAGCGTAGAGAGAGAGAGAGAGAGGGGGGGGAGGGGGGGGGGAGAGAGAGAGAGAGATTCGGATTCGGATTCGGATGGTTTATTCAAAAAAGGCCTTAGCCCCTTATGAAGGGGTGGTGTGTAAACTTATTTCGAAAACATTATGACATACAGTATATGATACAATAAAACAAAACAATACCTAGACTGATAATCAGGAACAACTGAATGACCGGATTTTGAATGCTTTGTGTAGATAAGTTGCAAACTGTCTGACTTCTTCTTCACGACGTGACGTCATAAGCAAAACTAGTTTAAACATAGAAGGCTGAGAGTAATATTTCTGGGGTATGAAATTATACCTCAGTTCACATAACTTTGGACAACAAAACATGAAATATAATTCGTTTTCTTCTGCATTTGCGCACAGTGGACAAATAAGATCACGATCACTATGCTGTGTGTATCGAAAATGATGAATTGCAATATCTGAAAGCCCAAACCTAAATCTTGTCATGACATATTTTAAATGTTTTGCCAAATTCATGGATAAATACGCTGGGACACAATATAAAGAGCTGATCTGATAATACACATGAAATCTATCACTTTCTTGCACATGAGCATTCCATTCTTGCCATCTACAATCAATAAATTATTAGTTTGGTGCGGAGACTACGAATAAATCCTGAGACATCCCCCACCCCTTGATTAAGCCAAACAAATCCCATACCTATTTCATAGAGTTTAACTCAGTTTTGTTACCCAATTAATCTTGTCCCTTACATCCAAATCACACAACATATTATAAGCTTTTCTGGGTAATCTTGATTCATCTAATCGTGTTAATTTCAGCCAGTACCTGATGCACCTCACAGCTGAGTTCAGATGTATTGGATACCTATTTGTTTCACCATATAAAAAATCATTTGGAGTTTTTATTGATACTTTCAAAAATTTCTTTTACATAAACAAATGGACTTTCTCACAATACATTGCAGCATTATCGAGACCCCATATTTCTGCGCCATATTGAGTAATAGGTTGAACTTGAGAGTCGAATAATCTAATAAACACTTCAAAAGATTGATTACCTAAACTAGCTAACTTTTGCATAATGCACAATGCCGCACGCTTTCCTCTGCTTGCAAGATCTTTACAAGCGACAGTAAAACTCAGTCTTGTTGAAAAATAAAGACCTAAATATTTATATATATTCACAACAGGCATAGCTACTCCATTATAGACCCAATGTTCTCTCGCTCCCAAATACCCACCCTTTCTAAATACAAGAGAGAGAGAGAGAGAGAGAGAGAGAGAGAGAGAACCGCGCGATCATTTATTCTTTTTTGGTCGGATAAAATAGCTTTAATAAATGCTACTTATTAGTGCTCTAATCTTAAATGCACAATACAGAAGTCTTTCGGGTGCCCCCCCCCCCCCCCCCCCCCCGCCACGCCCCATTCATTTACTTATTACGTGGTGCATTAATCAACTATTCTGTCTTCCACTTCGCTTGTTCTGAATGTATTCACAAATCATGACATATGTATTTGTATTACTCTTTTTGTCACAACAGATTTTTCTATGTGAATTTCGGGAACTTCTCCCCAGGGAGAGCGCGTCGCTACACTGACATCGCCACCCTTTTTTTTTTTGTGCATTTTTTTCTGCCTGCAATTTCAATTGTTTTCCTAGCGAAGTGGATTTTTCTACAGAATTTTGCCAGGGACAAAACTTTTGTTGCCGTGGGTTCTTTTACGTGCGCTAAGTGCATGCTGCACACGAGACCTCGTTTTATCGTCTCATCCGAATGTAAGGCACACAGAAACAAACCTTACAAAATATCACAATCACCCCTTGCTCCAGCCATCCCGTTGTCCCCACTGTGGTCACTGATCAGTCGGTCCCTCTCCCAACAACTCCACAGCACTACAAACAGTGACATAAACCCCGTACATATTTACCCAGGGACTCGCGCAACCCATTTGGCATTCAGACGGGATGCTGGACAACTATCGCTCACTGGGGACGAGTGCAACCGAACAGGGGAAGAGAGAGGGCTGGCTGAAAGCTTTCCCCAAACTCTCCCTCCCTCCTAGCAACGTCAGAAACCTGAACCAGGCTGATCTGTTTACCTGCCAATTTGCAGATCGAATCTCCTTCCAGCTAATCCGTTCCGCAGAAACGTGGCTCCTGGGGAACATGGCGTCGCCGTCACTCAAGAGTGGTGCAGTGGTGGTCTGGAGATCAGTCTAAACACGGTGTGTGGAGTATTTTGTTCTGCACTTCTGTACGGTTTGCTATCTGTGGCCTGTCAGGGCTTTTTTTTTTTTCTCTCTCTCTCTAAGCCTCGTCAATTCTCCGTCTCTGTCAATCACTTCTGAGAAATGGATACAGTTGACTGGATTTTACTTCGCTTACTCGTTTACCCCCTCGCCTCCTCAACAAGATTAGAATTCCGTAGAACCACAGACAGAAAATGAAATAGAGATAGACAGACCACATAGACAGATAAAGATAGACATATATATATATATATATATATATCATTATCTAGATAGATACATACATAGATACATACACACATGTAAACAGAAAATATGAGAGACACAGAGACAGGGAGAAAGAGAGGGAAGGAGAAAAAGAGAGAAAGGAAGAAAGAGAGAATCAGAGAGAAGACAGAGACATAATGAGAGAATGAGACACAGAGAGACAGACAGAAACACACAGAGTCCCACGTACGGATCACATTTCTCCTCACCTCCGCACTCTACATTGGCTCCCCATTGAAGCGAGAATTAAATACAAAGTTGCGTGTCTCCACTCCGCAGGACCTACTTATCTTTCTGACCTTATCAGTGTTTACACTCCTACAAGAAATCTCCGCTCTTCGTCTGACTGTCACCTTTTGAAACTTCCTCGTGTCAATACAAGAACCTATGGTGAACGTTCTTTCTTCTGTGCTGCTCCTCACATCTGGAACAACCTTCCTCATCATATCCGTGGATCTGATTCTATTTCTGCTTTTCGCTCATCACTAAAGACTCATTAAAAAACAACAACCTATCTATAGGTACTCTCAGCTTCCTTTTCTCCAACACCACCCATGTCAGCTCATTTTGGATGCATGTGAAGTGGGAAAGGGAGAGTGTGAGTGGGGGGAAGGGTTTTTTGAGAAAGAGTGGTCATGAATGTTTTATGTTACTTGTAATATTTTTCTTTCATGTAAAGCGCCCTGAGCTCTTAATGAGAAAGGGCCCTATATAAATGTACATTATTATTATTATTATTACACACACACACACAAACACACACACACACACACACACGGGACTCCCACAGGCCATGCGGAGACAGTATACGGAACAATAGGGATCAAAGCTGAGAAACAAAAATAAAATCGACCTGCATGAAATCACTTTTACTAATGGTACTTGGTTCTTTAGACTTCATCGTCAGAACGGATGAACACAATGGAAGAGCGCATAAGGCTTCACTTCCACAAGGTACCGGATGAACAAACCAAAGCGTGTGGCTGACAGATGATCAGAGATCCCTACTGACCAATCCTGGATCTGACGACTGACATTGGGCACCACATCGTGCATCAAATGACTCAACTGAAGACTGATAATACTAAAAAGACAACAACAAACAAATGAATAATCACAGCACACACACACACACACCTCTCTTGCTTAAATCCGAGGACACAATTATGGTTCAGTAGTGTCAAAGTAATCATCAGTTCAGAGGCCCTCATGCTGCGTTTAAGAAAAAAAGAAGAAGAAATGTTTGTATCTCGAAAAGCATTGTCAGAGAAAATGTACATGATCATATCTAGCGCTGGTGAGCACTTGTTCAAGACTGAACAACGTCCTGTCACTTTTAACAAACAACACGAACCACGCGTCGTAGTTGCATTTCATGTTTGCTGATTTACTCGTTAAGCATCCCTCTCCCATCCCTTTCACAAACCGGATTAAACTTAAAATGAATAAATAATGAGGCCAGAACAAATGAGTAACAAATAATAGTAAAGAATAGTAACTATCTCCATTTACAAGGTACACAAAGTTGAAACTGTGCACCTTGTGAATGGAGAGAGTTACCACGGATTAAACTACTGTGGAAATCTCATTTCTTGCTTCCTCCAAGCTGGACCTTTGTTCCAATACATACACACACCCTGTGGAACACAACACAAACCGAGTGTCTGCTGTCGCTGATATCTGAGGCTTCCACCCCCTCCTCCCCTTTCACCACCTTCCCCCAACCTTCACCCCTTTCACCACCTT
>NC_134876.1:79283673-79333673 GCF_041734735.1 Babylonia areolata | reverse complement strand
TTACAGACAAACTTGATTCATATTCAAAATGATATTCTCCGTCATTGTTGTTATCAACAAGAGACTAGCCAGATTACCCTGCTTACTTGATAAAACATGTATTTGGTCCTTTCCTTTGTTCATTAACAAAGAATATGCCTGTCACTCATCAGATCTGATCTGCCATCAAGCCGCACACCCTACTCATTTAGATATAGTTTGTGAGTTTATAGACAAGCTTAAGACAAACAAATTCCCCGTCACAATTATTATCAGCAAGACACTAGCCAGATATCCCAGATTACTTGATTTTACATGCAATCAACCCTTTGCATCTGTTCACTCTTAAGATTTTATTCGCAATAAGCCGCACCATCTAACTCATCTAAAGCTAGTTTGACTGTTCACGACCGACAAGTTTAATTCGGACACAAAATGTCATTCTCCCAACAAGAGACTGCTTTTCTGTTTGCATGACGTGTATCAATGTTCAAAACAACTTCAGCAATAGTAAGGTAGGTTTCGGTTCTAAGTTTCTGTTTGTTTCAAACATAGGTCCTTATTCGGGAAAACGCCACCACAACACTTTGGGCTTTAAAAATATGTATCTATTATTAGAGAATTTGACATTTTATCTTCTTCTCACGTCTACTACATTTAGTGAAGGAATGCGACTTGGTTCGGACCTCAATTCACAGTTTGTCCTTTATGACCGTCGTAATCTGAACTCTGATTTCATTGGGTTTTCTTCTCTTTTTTTTTTTCAAACGAGCGTAGCAATGGTAATTTCATTATCCTTTTACTGCACAACTTTTCGTCGACTCAGTAAATAAAGAAGCTTGGCAAATGCCAGTTACGCCCCCCCACACCCCCCCACCCCTTCCCCCTCATCCCCAACTCCTCGTTTTCAAACAGCCTTGACTTGTACTTTAAGGTATTCAAAGCCTTGGGGAATGGGTTAGAAATACAAATAAAGACGTTTGCAGTACTTCAAATTGTGTTTGGGATACAAAATGAAATAGTACCGTCTGTACAGAGTAAAAGAAAAAAACAACAACAACAAACAAACAAAAAAAACCCCAAAACGAACACCAGTGTTTGCTGCCTGCCATCACTGAAGCGTCAACACCAGCCCCGTCCTATACCTGTCCGGGTGCTGTCTATTGACAGATGCGTGAAGGCGCCACCGCTCGCCGAAAAGCCCGCCATGTTTACAGCAGGGTCAACAGGCGAGGGCAAGTTTAGCCCCCGGGGCCAAACACGAGGCCACAATCGCCTCGATTGTGTCTTTTGTGGCGGGGGGAGATCAAGTTGCGGGAGATCAGTGACGAGTTTCAAAGTCAGCAGGCCCCCGCCTCGCAGTGAGACCTCACAACTCGCGGTCGGCGCCTCGCTACCACGCCAGACTTTGCCAGCCACTTCACGGTGGTGGCCGCTATGTGGGAATGAAACCACAGTGCTCATTCTGAACAACAACAAAAAAAAGAAAAAGAAAAAAAAAAAAAATTCTGCCGGTTCTGAGTCAAAATGTTTTGGTTTCTTTGGTCTCGTACAGAAAATTATGTGAAGTTTGTATATATTACCAATGGCATTTATAATCACACAATTTCTCTAAACGACTGTTTCGTTTTGTAAAGGAAACACTCGGTGGAGTGTGACATAAATTTTCTTTTCGTGTGACCAGTAAACTGATCAACTTCTCTTTGACAATCTCGCCTTTCTACTGGTTAACTTCAACTCTTGCCCGTCACCGCCCAAGACAGTTTCGTTTTATCAGGAGGTAGTGGGGGATAAAACCAGTGCCAGCGAGGCCATGATATAGTGCACACGGTCTCTCACTCCCTGCCCACTGACATAGTGCAGCACCTCTGAAACCCTGTACATCAGGATGTTTCAGGAAGGCAGCACAGTTCCCTTGGAGGACAGGGTGACCCTGAGGTCTGCTTGGTTTCCTGACGAACGCAGAAGCAAGTTGGAACATGTATTGCCTGAAAGGAGACATACAGGCTTTAAGTACTTTGGGGTTCTCATCACAATACCACCAGTAACAAAATATTTCACAAACGATACGTAACCCATCAACTGATCAATTATATCCATATATTGGCTTTATACTACAACGGTTATTGCCCACATGAGATATAATAAACACGAGACTAGAATTGGAATAGATTTTGTTTCTTTTCTATCTTTGTAAGTTTTGTTAGATTTTTGAAGTTTTTTCCCCCCATGAATTTAAGGCGAAGAAAACACAGAGAATACACATTTGAATAACTAACATTTCAAGGGCCATGCAGAGAATGACCGAGTCCTGTGAACTTTATCAGAATGTTGATATCATTTTTGACAGAATCAAACATCAGCTAACAAACGGTAGCGGAAAGTTGTACATGTTTTTTCTTTCTTTCTGTGTTCCATTTCCAATGCAATATCTTTTCCATTGAATATCTTCGGAAATTGAATAGAAAACATGTCTTTGATTTGATTTATGAGTCTTATCAAGCAATTACATCAGACCACAATATCTCACATACGCCCATGCGGACTCACACACACACACACACACACACACACACACACACACACACACACACACACTATCAGTAATTTTGTTCATGGCCCAATCGACATTACAGGATCATAATATACGAGTCGCATAATATCTTTTCATGGATATTGGCAATAACAAGGAACGTTAATAAAGATCAGTTCCTTACGGCAACGCTTTGACGGTTCCTCATTTTGATTGATAACAATCAAATCAGATACATTATTTCCCAATGAAACCTGTTTACACCGAGAACCTGTCTGTAATACAGCAATATTGCAAGTGCGGCGAAAAAACCGACACAAGGATTTCAATAGGTTTAATGCTGCTGCCTAAAGTTCGTTGAAAGTCTTCACACACATCTTTGAAATGATTTTGAAGAGATCATACACTACAGTGATCACGCACTGAAGTACACAACCAACTAAACTTTCCCCTCCTTTCCCCCTCATATTAAATATCTTTACCGCTGCTTTTTTATTTTATTTTATTGACAGCAGTTCGTGTACTGAGACTTGCCACACTCGTAGTAAAATTGATTTATTTCCAAGTTGAGCTCAATGGGTGGCCCCCAGGTCGTCAGCTACACGACTTCCAAAAAGACCCTTTCAACAACTCTCCCACAGAATCCCATTCAATGCTCCCGACAGCCAAAGGACACACACTTCGTTTACTTTCAGCCTCATTCATTCGCTTGCCATACATTAGAGGTTTAGTTTGAATCGTATTCATATCCATGCCGCGTATTAGCTGCGTCTGTGTTCATAAGCAAAAGTCGGCTTCTGATTTCTCCGCCCTTGTCGACAGTAAATGTATGTACCGCTCCTTTTCGGCCTTACTCTCTCCTGTCCTGTTTTTCACAGGGTACCGTCAATACCCTTCTTATACCCCCTCCCATCAACCCCTCACCAAATGTTCTTCTCTTTTTTCTCCCCTGTATTTATTTTGCAGAGTTGTAAATCCAACCGCCACATGAACAACTCGCGCACTGTCTCACAAATCCTTGTGTGAGGATGCTTTTATCAAAGTACCGATTTGCTGTTTTGTCTTAGCTTCTGTTTTGTTTAACGAAGAAAAGTAATGAAGAGAGAGAGAGAGAAATAGAGAGAGAGAGAGAGAGAGACAGACAGACAGACAGACAGACAGAGAGAGTCTTATTCCTCATCTATAAATAGCTCTATTAAAACGAAAACTATGTATCTATCTCAGAAACCAAGTAACGTCACAATTTACGGAGAGACTGATGACAGTTACAGTACAGTATGTCACTCATATTTCCTCCAAGCACACACACACCCACATACACACAAACACGCACACACACACACACGCACGCACGCACACACACCCACACATCACACACACACACCACACACACACACACACAAAACAAGCTCACACACACACACACACACACACACACACACACACACACACACACACGCACACATACAAACACGTACGCACACACCACACACACACACACACACACAAACACGCTCACACACACACCACACATATAAACACGTACGCACACACACACCACACACACACACCACACACACAAAAAAAACACGCTCACACACACACACACACACCAAAACTTCTCGGTGGTAACATACACCCCAATTCCCTTTCCTCTCCGCTTCCCTATTCACCGCTACACAGTTCTGTCTGGCAAGCTAATCAACCATTTCGTGCGAACCATTTTCACTCCTGTACCCTCGCCAAGACTGCCCCTAACAAGGGAGGGACACAGGTAGACGTGGGACTACAGGGGGAAAAAATCTGTCATCGCGCAAACGACAATGACGAAAAGTGAAGGTGACAGCTACATACACACTATCTTCCTGGTACAACGTGGCCACAGAACGGCAGCAAACCAACGCTATGACCAGAACACAGCGTCACGACCTGCTGAAAGTTGGATAGTTCATGGTCATCCAGAGAATATGACGAAAACTGACAGTGGAACAGCCTACCATCGTTCTCAGTATCATTAAAACCTGGGAATACAGCTGTCTCAACTTAAAAAAAAAAGTTCATTTGTTCATAATGTCTTAACTCATTGTCGGGTTCGAAAATACGTAAAAATACTCTTAATCATTATGGATATCGTGAAAAATGAAAAGTTTTGAAAGCAAACAAATTACCACGAATAACTGAACCCAGGTTGGGGGGGGGGGGGGGGGGGGGGGTGAGGAGGGGGAATCAGGTAGTCATAATCGTACCAGCGACGATTAGTTTAGTGTAATTTTTAAAGAAACAATGACGGACACGTTTTATCGTTCAGTTCTTTTAACATAATTTACAGGGGTGAAAATGCCGATGAAACGTGTGTGAGAAAGCCAGAGCCAGAGAGAGATTTTGGGGAAATAGAGGGGAGAGAGAGAGAGAGAGAGAGAGAGAGAGAGAGAGAGAGGACACGGACATCGGTACAACCGTTCCCCAAGCCTCGGCCCCCTTTTATACAGCAAGTTCTCGCTGAGCCGACCGGGCTCATCACCGCAGTCAGCTCCCGGGACCTGTACATCAAACGCCAGTACTCTTCAGCGGACGTCTCATTTACTGCCAGGATGGGTATCCGTTCTCTTGGTGGCCATACTTCACCCGTACCCCAAACTAACAGGCGACGCTCATCATCTACATCATCAGTAAACCAACATATTTAGGTACGTAAAGCTGATCCTTCCCTGCTGAAGGTAATGACTCCTTTTGCCGGACCAGTCCCTTCTTGTCCTGTAATGGACCCCAGAAGCCATAGAGATTGGAAGCCTCGGTTATGGTCAGGCAGTGTCAAATTGTTTTTGACTGGTTAGATGGGAGACAGCTGGGGCTGCTGAAGAGTTTAGAAAGTTGAACTGGTAGAACGGAGGCAGAAAGGAAACTTCTTACAAATACACGACCCCCTTATCATCGATAGGCTTTTGTTTGCGGCCCATTGGAGGTAATGGTAATGTAAAACATTGTAATTACCAAAATTTGACAAAGAACTGATGAAGTATCTGATCTATGAAATTCTCTCTACTGTTATGTATAGACCTACGTACCGCAATAAGGACAAACACCAGCCCGACCTGCTGCAACAAAAAAACCCAAAACAACAACAACAAACCAAACAACAACAACAGAACCTTTATGTAAATTCAGATGAAACTATCTGCTCTGTGTGTCTGTCTGTCCTCTTAATACACGTGCAACTTTCCAAGTAATGTTTCGCTCAGTGCCAATACTAGAGAGTCCAACCAACATGCTTTGTTTGACACAGTTAACAGAAAGAGATAATACATCTTTCACTTCAAGCCCTTCGTTATCAAACAGCCAGTCCGATAATGTATGAGAGCTGGATGTCCTGCTATGCGTTGCTGTCTGCTTCATTTCTCCACAGATGAGTAAGCAGTCATTTTCAAGAGATAGACAGACAGACAGATAGATAGATAGAGAGACAGAGAAAGAGAAAGAGAACGAACGAACAAACGAACGAATCTTTTTTTATTGAGGGAAAAAAAGGAACAAGCACAAACAGCTTGTTCTCATGCTGCCCTCATGAAAAGAAAAGAAAAACTCAATACAAAAGCATAACATTACATGAAGAGAGAGAGAGAGAGAGAGAGAGAGAGAGAGAGAGAGAGAAGGGTGGAGGGGTGGGAAGCTTCCCAACAAATCGTATCTGGAGAAACGTAAAAACTGCTCACACACACACACACACACAAACACACACACATGCAGGGAAACAAGTATCAACACATCCTACAAATAAAGCCTATAAGTCATATTTAAAAAAACAACAAAAACACAAAAAACATGTGATGCTTTTTTCAAAAGTCCTTTAGGGTGTCAGATTCAGTGTTGTCGGATTCAGAGCGGATTTTCTTTGTTTCGAGTCGAAGAACTACATCACGTCAAAAGAAAGTTGAGAAAGTGCACAAACTGCGAGATTAACTTGACAGTCAACAAATGTCCGTGCGCGCCGAAAAGCAGCTTTATCGCTATCCCTAACCATTGTTGTTCAAACGCCTGAAACACACAGGACGTCCTGTGAAGAAAAGCATGCACTCTTATCTGAGGATAATATATGACATGAAAATAGATCTCCTCTGTTCTGCAGTCCGAAAATTAATCACGCTGTTCTGTGGTATCGTCCGCCTTTCACCCTCCCCACGTCCTCTTTGTTTCTCTCCCCACACAGACGACCAGTCTGTATTTCCACACCAGCTGCATGCAGGTCACATATCTGCCCCCAGCATTACTGCTCACCTTTGGGGAAAATGGCTTGGGGAAGATGCACCACTTCATCACATGCCAGTCAGATTGTCTATCAGCCGCTCGTGATGCCAGAAAACGGCGCCCCTCCTATTACACAGATGCGATACTATCGTTTATTGCTGTTATCCCTAACACGAGCTTTATGGGTGGAAATTGCATAGGAGACGGTGTGATGTGAGTGGAGGTGGGGCTGGGTGTGTGTGGGTGTGTGTGTGGTGTGTGGGGGGGGGGGGGGGGGGTAAGGGGGGGCAAGGGGGGTAGGAGGAGAGGTACTCAGCCGATAAGAACACAAGAGGAAGTGGGGTGGGAATTGGTGTGTGTGTAGAGGGGGGGTGGGGGGTGGGGGTAAAAACGCTGACATGATGTTGCCCAGGGTATGCATCAATCATCTCGCTCCTCCAACAAACGAGCTTTTCTCCCCCGATTTTTTTGTTTGTTTGGTTGGTTTTTGTTACATAACAGCCTCATATTGTATTGCACATTTCATCATTCACATAAGTTTTAAACTCGGATTAGTGATTATAGCGGAATAGTTTACAACTCTTTCCCAAACCTATGTGCACTCATGGAAATACATACAAATAGAACCAGAATACGTTTTTTTTTCAAGTGTCTGTCATGTAGGGACATTTTTTTTTTCAACAACACCGTTGAGGGAATCATCCTGTATTCATTCAATAACAAAGGGTGGGTTACGTTTGGGGTGGTAGGGAGTACGAGCAAGGGGGCGGGGGGGGGGGGGGGGGGGGCAGGGGGGGAGGAAGAGCCGGAGTAGTCGTTTCATAGCCCCCCTTTAACAACAGTACCTTAAGTTCTCGCTTTGCTCACCTCAGACTGAAAATAGCCGCGAACGTTCCACCCGAAAGATGCCGTGGCGAGACAAGAAGTATGCCAAGCCCCTCTATTAACACAGTGAGAAGCCAGAGGGCTCTCAGCCGAATCAGTGTGGTTCCGTTTTTATGGTCAGGAGTCTCCTGGCAGTTTGATCGGTATCAACAACGGCTTCAACAACGTTGGTGGCCCCTTACACTGCGGCAGGTGAGGTACAGACAGGTATGTACTGATTCGTTTCTGTTTGTTGTATGGAGATTGTTTCTGATTCAGAACACACACACACACACACACACACACACACACATCAAACGCACGTACGTTCGCACACGCAACGTACAATCGAGCCCTCATCTGCATACACATATTATAAATAAATCGAACATTTCTTTACGAGCATAAAAATAAAGTAAACCTCACTGTTTTACTATTTGTGTAAAATGTACGTGTGTGTGTGTGTTAGAGAGGGAGAATGAGAAGGTGGGGGGGGGGCGGGGCGGGAGTGGGGAGGAAGAAAGTGGGAGAGAGAGAGAGAGAGAGAGAGAGGCAGACAGGCAGTGAGAGTAAAGTCAAAACACGAACTGGCTAGCTGTCAAATCTTCACATTACAGTGTACACGCTCCTGTATAGAAACCAATCGTTCTATCTCACGCGCACGAGCTGTATTATCCTCTCCAAGTGAGCAGTAACGCTATACGTGTGAGACCTTTAATCAAAACAATACGTACCCACCATTAAGACTCACCTGAAAGCCTCCCCCCATCACCTCTCCACCTCCATCCACTTCTGCCCTTTGCCTCTCTTCATGACCGCCCACCCCTCCCCTCCCTCTCTAACCCCATTTCACCTTGCTCGTTCATCAGAGTCGCGTGCGTTGTGTCGTGCTTTACGATCCTCATGTCTCCCCACCTCTCAGACCGTGGCGACTGCAGGGGATCGTCCAGACAACCTGAGATAACCCTTGTCATCTCCGTCCTGGCCAGTTCATCTGTCAGGGGGCTAAATTACTGTGCTGGCAGACACACAGCTCTCGCGTGGACCTTGCCTAATTGGTTTTTTTTCCCGCCGGTTTTACTTTGCCCAGGTGAAAGGAAAGCTGGGCTGTGGGGGTGGGGGTGTGGGGATTGGGGGCTTCATAGGGACTGTCACCGTGGGGGACGTCTTGCAAGTCAATCAGGAATGTTAACGGAAACGATATCTGAAGTGAAGGTCTGGCGGTAATTTCTTCGGGCTTATTGTTTCTCCTAACAACAAAATGCTTACAACTCTCTCTCTCTCTCTCTCCGCCCCACCTCTCTCTCCCCCTCTCTTTCAAGAATAAATATTGGCTGTAAGTTGCTCGTCACGTTTTCAGACCAAAGTCATGTGTGAGAAATGGAAAGGTGGGTTGCTGCTTAAGTGACTGGAACGAATGCAAGTGTGTGGTAATAGTAACATATACCATGTTCGAGAGCTCCAGAGAAAGGTGTAATAAATATGAATACACATGAAATATGGCCAATGTTCGAGATATTGGAGGAGAAGGAGAAGATGATGGTGAAGAAAAAGAAGAATCAAAAGAAGATAAGGGGAGAGGGAGGAAGAAGAACAAGAATCCGAAGTATGAAGTGATTCAAGTTGATTTTCTTGATCAGGCAAAGAAAAGCATTAAAGGTTTTCAGCATACTTAACAAAAACCAAGCGGATAACGAGAAACGTTCACGCCTAGCCTGGCTGTCTTGCTGTCCATCCGTCAATACAAAACACCAGAGTACAGTACGCACCACACATGGAAGAGCTTTACAGTGGAAAAGGTAAGCGCTTTCACGTACCCGGAATCTTCAAAGCTGACTCGACAAGAAAGTGCGCCAGACTGACGACTTCAACTGAACGTAAGTAATCACGTTGACCAGTTGAGAAGTTGAAAGAAAAGGAGAGAGAGAGAGAGAGAGAGAGAGAGAGAGAGTGAGTTGCTTTACGTTAGAAGTGATTGGAGTTCGCCGGCATGAAACTCGATCTTTCACGGGTGGAGTGACCTTCTGTGACGACTGAAGCCAGGGACCAGTCCAAAACGTAACGCCGACGTGGACACGAAGAGCTACAAGCTGAAATAGTTTCGACAAAGTCTGTTATATTATGTAACGGAACACCCACTTCTCTTGGCTCCGTTCGAAATTCTTTTTAATTTTCTTTATTCTCTACTTCCAACAGTTTGCGACAGCTGTCATTTCCATTACTTGTGATTGTACCTCTTTCATCCATACAGCTTGATCTTTTCCACTGCTGGTGTACCGATGCTTCGTCTCATGGTTGTAGCCGTTTCTTATACATGGCACAGACTATCATTTATTAATTTTTAATTCTGTATTAATGCTTCAGCTTCTCGGCCTGTTTGCAAGAGATGACAAAATCTTACTTCGACAATGTTAGTACTGATCAACTACTTATAACAAAATATGATGCCATTTGAAACATTCTCGAATTATCCCTCAGTTCTACAGTCAATTTAAACAGAACATGGGAACTAACTTCTCTACGTTTTACTAATTCTGTTCTGAAGTGGTTTTCAGTTCCTACGCTACAGTTAAGAGAGGGTACCGAAGGAGAAGACAACGCCGGATTTACTGATCGATTTACAGCTGATCAACAGAGAGCACCGTCACGCTCGCGACACGATGGCGACATATAACTCATTGACGTCCGGTCAGTCACCGCTCAACACGCAATGGAGTCATTTGTTTATCCACGCACCAGAACCATGGAGTGGCAGGCTTGACAAGGAACTAAGAAAGTAAACAACGAAGCAAACAAATGGTTTGATAGCTATAGAGACATAGTCAGCTATCTAACTGACGGACGTCAGTCACACACATAAAACGAACAAAGCAATAGTTTGCATGTTCCAGAGCAGTCCCACCCCTTTTTCTTTCTATTTCTCTCCCTCTTTTTAGCTGTTTCTCTCTGTCAGTTTGGCACAAACCGGGTCCTGCTATTTCGATAATCTCAATTCAAAGTTGCCCGATAAACAGTTGTGTCAGTTTCAGTTTCAGTTTCAGTAGCTCAAGGAGGCGTCACTGCGTTCGGACAAATCCATATACGCTACACCACATCTGCCAAGCAGATGCCTGACCAGCAGCGTAACCCAACGCGCTTTGTCAGGCCTTGAGAAAAAAAAGAAGAAAAAAAAGGTTGTGTCAAATAATTGACATCTATTGATTGTCGTGTCATTTTATATCTCTGGGCTTTTCTCTTTCTTTTACCATTTCATGTAGGGACTAACCTTGCTGAGATCACTGCTTCAGAGAAAATGGGGTCTAAATAACCACGCATCAACCCTCCCTCCAACGATGAACTTTTTTCAGCCGAACAATGAAACGCGTTGTCCAATGAACAGGATTTATGAATCATTCTGAACTGTTCCATCACTAGCTCTTGTATTTAAAATAAAAGACAAGCTATCCTTTTCTTTCAGAAACTGGCATAGCAACCGACGCTGTCGTTCAACTTAATATCGTCGCCAACGACAAGCGAGCTGAAATCAACGGCGGCTTGAAAGAGAGCAGCCGCTTGTTATGTATGTCGTTCCAGTCAGAGCGCGTTTTCCTGGGGCGCGGTATGAAGGAATGCTCCTGACCATAAATCCTGATGGAGATAAATTGGAAGTGTCCAGCGAAGCATGTGTCCAGGCTGAGAGATCTAGTGCCCCTGGGACCATAAAGAAATTCCGAGCTGCATTTCAAGGGCTGGGAAATGAAGAAGGCTAACAGTCTTCTTGTCTGCAGCCCCAGTCCCTCACGTCAGAACACACGCTTTCTGGAAACAGCGAACCGCTCCCTCAGTCCCGCTGCCCACTTTCCCTGCCAAGTGAAGATTCAAGGTCTGAGTAAAAAAACACAAACGTATTTTTCTTGTTGAAAAAGCATGAAACCGGTTGACAGAGTAATCAACAAATGATTATGGTCATTCCATGGAAAGAAGGAAGGCTGAATAAATGTTGACAGTAATGTATCAACGAAAAGAAAGTCATCGGCACTTAAAGAGAAATTACAGGGAGGATTCAATCAAGATGTGCGGTATAACCATACATGTTACTGTTCCCAATGCAAACAATGACCACACATGCACATATACATGTATGCTCGTATGCACACACACACGCGCGTGCATGTTCGTTATCAACAGAAACGTCCATTTCAGCAACAATTCTACTCCATCGCTCGACTCCAGGAAGTCTTTTATGTGTCTGACATATTCCCCCTCGCCCTGCCTCCGTCCAGTCCCTGCCTTTCCGTTTTGATAGTTATTTGCACTCGGTTTTCGGGTGCAATGCAGTCTGGGTGCGTTCGTGCTCCACATCACACACAACGTTAACATAAATCATCACATCGTCTTAAATGTGTGTGTTCGAATGATTTTCCCAAAGCACAACAAACACCCATCGCCGAATGAACAGAATCACGGATTCATTTCTCCTATCGGGTTTTCTCGAAGCGAAGGCAATCAGGAAAATGTTCAGTGCAATGTTGGACATTGATGGAGTGTGTCACACAACTCTTTAAGACAAGAGCCTTCCGGCATACGCCATGGCCATTATGGCAAGTCCTCTTGGCTCTAGTTTTAATGAACGACGTGACTCAACACGGATCGTGGGTGTTTTTGCTACCTCGTTCATTCTCTTCCTCACGGTACAATTAGCCACGTGCCTTTCGGGCGGAAGAAGGGAGAGGTCGGGAACGTGGAGATGGTGTGATGGTGGTGGGGTGGTGGGGGGCAGGGGGAGAGAGTGGAGGAAACGGGGAGGGAGGGTTGGAGACGAGGAAGACGGTGCTGACGTTCCTTTGACACGACTTCATGTCGAACGGCTGCAATTCCTCTGAGGCACAGCTTGTCTGGGATAATTTCCTTTCAGGCAATTTGCATGTGGGGGGAGAATATCATGCCATCGAATTTACCTGGTTGATAGTGCATTTTGTGGTGTGTTTTTCTCTCTCTCTTAACTCTGAAATTTAGACCGATTTACTTAAAATGAAGATCGTTCGCTTCTTGTCTCTAAACAAACGAAGATCAAAGAAAGGATTGTACTCGCTGCTGTTTGTTCGTTAATTGCTGTTGGTGTCGCGATCATGAAATAAATAGTACAGTGGTGCCTGGTTTCCATTCTACAGACTCTCACAACACATGCTCACCACAGTGATAATCAGACGAAATTCTCTGAAAAGGAATTGACAGAAAGGAAATCGGTCAAACAGAAATCTGTTGCAGGGAATAGCCTGAACAATTGCTCAAATGGAAATAACTTCAAACGTATTAAGTCGGCTCGCGTACACACACACACACACACTACACACACACACACACACACACACACACACACACGCACGCACACGCACACACAAACCCACCCCACCTCCCAAAATAAACCTAATTACCACCAGTGACAAACACAACGTCCTCCTGTCCATGCCCCATTATCAACACTAATCCAGGAGACACAGCGCGAAGACTTCACCAAGCAACGCTGAACCTGGTCCAAGCTTAGGACACCGTGTTGTTTTCCTCCTGCTGGTGGTGGGGGTGAAGGTAGGGGAGGGGGGTGCTGGGGGGGAAGACCCAGTAGCCTGATGAGGACTGGTTCTTTTTTTTTTCTCTCTTTTTTTTCAAAATTTTGTTCGAGGTGGACTCGCTCTGCCACGTTGGTGGTCTCACCTGGCGAGAGAGGTGGCGAAAGGGAGGCGGGGGTGCAGTGGGGTGGGGGTGGGGGTGAAGGGTCACCACCACGACCACCACCACCACGTCCTGCCCATTACACTGGTCTCCGTGAAGTAGTATGGGACAGCACAGACACCGTGTCGAATTTTGACCGTATCTCACGTGGCGCTTGGAGATGAAGGTCACATTTGTTGAGTAATTCACCCTGCAGCCACCTCCGTTCATGGGAATACAACGTATACAATGAAATACACACGCACGCACGCACGCACACACACATATATACACAGACAGACACACATATACACACACACACACACACACACACACACACACACACACACACACACACAGACAACACACACACACACGCATCCATATACATCTATCAATCAATCAATCTGTCTATCTATCAGCAAGAAAATCTTACTCTGCCGACTCTTTCACGGTTTGTCTAGAGTAAACCGGGAGATGCAAGGGAAAATCTGATTGTATATAGAAGACGAACCTTTCCATTCACTGATGCAACGGCGTGTCAACACAGAAAGGAGAGCGGTCCCCTACGGCCTTTGGAACTGAACAGAGGGGAAAAGACTGGAGGAGGCGGTGAACAAAACCGATCCTGCTGCAATCCAACCATTGGACATAAGTGGCTGATACTGCATAGAAAGCTGAGAAATACACGCCGTTATGCACTATTGTATGCTCGCAAATTAAACGGTTTGACAACGCGACTAGAGGAATGGGAACATATACATGACTGATGAAGAAAAGAGGTGGTTGTTCAACATTGTTTCTGTTTCTGGGGTTTTGAGTTTGTTCAAACAAGGATTCGCTGCCTGGGGCGCCTTTCCATCATCACAAACCCACGCGCACAGGAAGTGGAGATTTTTTTCCTTCCCCTCCATTAGCTCGGATAGTGGTCTGGGTAAAAGCCTTCCAGATAAACGGAACTGTTGCCTTTTTGCAGCATGCACTCAGGGAAAGCAGGATAGATTTACACCCAGAAATCTTGTGACAAGAAAGTGATAAAAAAAGAGATTTTTTGAGACGCTGGGAGTTCTTCTCGTAACTGAATGTCATTTTGAAATATTCTCCACATTTGCTTTCCAGAATTGTTTATACCCACCCACCCTTCACCCTGCAGTTAAAAGCAATATTCACCAGTGCAAATGAGGGTTAACAGGAAGGTGATGGTTGCCGCAGCAAAATGCAGAGAACAGAGAACTGATTTCAGGAAAGCATGGCTGTGCAGGCATACAGAAAATGTCTGCAGGTGCGTCAGAAATGTATAATTTATCAGAAAGTACTCTGCAGTGTGGAAACTTCCCGCAAACGGCTGCTTAAACCGTTTTCTCTGTAAATGTACTCAAAGTGTAATTCTGCGAATTAAAAACATACAGAGCTGCCTGAATCCCCCGAAAGATGCTGCTACACATATCTGAGTTAGAGACCGGGTCGTCTTGCTTTGAACTGCATACATTCAACCAGACGCAACGCTTCCGCAGGCAGAACCTTATCATTTTTACGCTCAGCCAGACACTGTTCACAGCGCCCGGATGGTTTCTGGGCAAAAAGGTCGAGTAGGTATACTACCTGTTCTGGGTCAGCTGAGCACCTGCATTCCGACTAACCCGAGCCGACAACACTGGTTTGTTTCACCAAGACCCGCGATCCTTTGGGCAGACATCACCCACAATGTGCACCGACTGCTACCCACTGACGCCCAATTAAATGTGTTGCGGGTACCACGATTTTTGTTACACGTTCACACAGCAGCAAAACGGCAACGTTGGCTTGATTTGTCATTCCTTTTCATACCAGGAGAAAATTTGTTATTTCTTTTCATATCTGAACAAAAGACTCGTATTTGAATTAGAAAATGGGTGTTTTTACTTTACTTTTTTTAAATACCACGAGCACCAGTGTTCTGGTAAAGAAATAAAATAATTTACAGCACCAGATTAGTGTACTGGTAAAGAACAAAAAGAAATTACACATAATTTGCATGCACGCAATATACGCATAAGAAAAGATTTTCTTAAAAAAAGAGGTCATACTAACATGCTTTCTGAAAACAAAAAAATTCAATGTTTCGGGACACGATAATGTTACAGAATATTGTTAAAACAACAACAGCAACATAAATTGCTTAAACATAGATTTGATACTGTATGTCACTATCATTCAGATGTTAAAAAAGAAGACGACGACGAAGAAGAAGAAACGATCTAAAACCAAACATGAAAACAAGCAAGACATGGCCCGTGGCTGACAAAACAACAAAGAAAACAAAGATCGACAAGGCTCAGCATCACAATCACTGGGCAAAAATCTGACCTTGTGATACACATCAACAGCAAATCTAAAGTATAATTTGTCAAGGTTAACATTCGGTATACATCCTGAATACTATCACGGAATATAAGGCGACCATTACACTATTATCTCTTTAGTCAAACTGTCGCCCGACGTCGCCCTGTCTCTTTTGAGAGGGGAAAAAAAGACAGTACAGATTTTACTTGGCTATCGCGTGCGGAGAAGGTATCTTTAACGCTCACAAGAACAAAGCGACTGATAGGCTACAAGCACGGTCTGTATAGCTGCCTAGGATAGGGATAGCGAAGAAGGGTGGGGTAGGGAAAAGACTCGAGACCTTGGCAGTGGAATTCACCTGCAACGAAAAGGCTCAAGGAGGAGATCAAGTGGGTCCGGGAGCTTGGCGGCCCGATAAAGAAGTAATGAGCCTCTTCCTGCCCAGCTCCTTGTGTTTGTTCGCATCGCTTCTTCAGGCCTCAGCCATGCCGCTGACACCGACACCCGACCTTTTCCCTCCCTCTCTACCTGTACAACAACTTGTTCGGCCCTTTTGCCCTCACCTGCAATTTCCGTGCGCCCCCGAGCAAATTACCTGTGGCTAATCCCCACCCCCTCTCTCCTTTCTTCCCTTTTCATTTTTTTTTTTTTTACAATTTTTTTTAAGCTGTCTCCTTTTTCTCCGTTTCAAGCCATCCAAAGTCTGTTCGTTCGAATGGTGTAAGCGCGCTAATGGAGTTGTAAGTTAGTCACTGTATTAGTTCAAAATCACTGTTTGTCTAAAATGCACTCACATACGCGCATTCGTACACACACACACACACACACACACACACACACACACACACACACACACACACACACACACTCGGGTACACCCATACTACACCCGCACAGAAAGCAACCGACCAAGGCTTGCATTCCAAGCACTTTGCGAACTACTTTGTGGAAATGTATTTGAAAACACACACACACACACACACACACACACACACACAAACAACAACAACAAGAAACAGTTACAAACAACAACAAAACATTCACCAATTCTCTCATAGCATCAGGCCTGACCCTCGCATGCTGTCAGGACAACATGTGTATTAATCTCTTTCCCGTGGTAGTGCAAAGAACCGTACCTCGGGGTACAACAAAGACACTGGCAGATATCACAGACGGAAGCTGCATTTCCTCCTCTCCTCTCCTGCCAGGCCATCTGAAAGCAATCCACCGGTAGTGCATCCGATGCATTCTGGCGAGGGGACAGGGCATCCAGCGACATGGTTGGGATCGTTCCATCACGGTCGGAGGGTGGATGAAGAACGCCCGAGCCTTGAGGGAAACAACTGCACCATGGAGACATGTGGACCGGACCGGTTATCTGCCAAACAGGCACTTTGGCAGCCCTCGTCCGACTGGCTGCGCTGTTTACTGCTGCATCTATGGGGGTTGCCAGCCATTTCCTCCTGCTTCGCTACTCGATTTATCCGGTTAATCTTCATAAACATCTCCTCCACCCCCTCCCTACTTTTTCCGACATCGTTTTCGTTCACGTTCATCTTCACAATATGCAGGCCTCATGCATGGGCGGACCTTTGTCAGGTTGGAATCGTGTTGTCTGTTCAGAATCGTTTGAACTGGTTCACTTCACGTGGCGCTGTTGACATTTCTTGGTTAATCATAACGAGCAGTCATGACAACAAACAATAAAGCACGTTCTCAACAAATACAGACTTGTACGTCTGGTATAAAAAATGAATCGTTCGTCTTTCTTTCCGCTGGATTTGGTGTGAGAAATTCAGCGATTTAATATTCAGTCAGTCTAGTTTTTCCTCCCTTCACATTTCCAGACTTTTATCACAGCAACATACCTCTGTTTATACCTGCGTGCGTGCGTGTGTTTATACTCTTGAGTGCGTTCGTGCGTGGGTTTGAGCGTTCGTGAGTGGGTGCGCACGAGCGCGCGCGCGTGTGTGAATGAAGTAAGCTGACAACAAAATTGAATAAGAGCGACACAACAACACGGGGGGAAGGGTGCATAATCATACACTTCCCACACACAGCCACCGCATGAAAACAGTTTCACTGCAGATGACTTACTTTCTGTTCCGCTGTTGAAGGCAGAGTGGTGGAGTCAAAGATATAACTGTCACACATACTCTCGCCTGCCTGTCTCTGTCTCCATCTGTCGATGCAAGACGACTGTCGCAGTTGACAAAATAACAACAATTGACTTTGTTGAGAGTGGATGAGCTCTTAGTTCGCGAAAGCGAACCCCGTATCGTTGATAGCGAACTGATGATGAGTAATGCATCTTGGTGTCTCCAGCTGAGTGACTTAGAGGTTACTAGTAACAAGTGGCAGGAGCGTGACTGATAGACATCTATAGGGGGGAACGATGTGGAAGGCAGCAATGGAAAGGAAAGGAGAGAGGCAATCAATGTTTTTCTTTCCAGGTAAACAACTCTTCTGTGACTGAACACTTGAAGTGACGTTGGTAACGTGAGTGAGGAAACATAAACTGAAACAGCAAAGTGAACAGGACCATTTTGGTGAACCAGGTATGACTTGCGCTTTGTCACGCGCGTGCGCATGTGTGTGTGTGTGTGTGTGTGTGTGTGTGTGTGTGTGTGTGTGTTTGTGTGTGTGTGTGTTTCTTTTTTTATACTTTTTTTTTCCTTTAAGGCTTAGTTCACATGCGTGTCAGAAATGGAGCTGTTGTATTCTTACCTGCGCTTGAACTGCCCCACGCATCCAAGAGGATCTCTACAGAGTCCGTGGTAAATTGTCTGACAGCCGGAACAGTCAGTCGAGAAAGACAGGGACAGCTGATGGTCATGTCAGATAGGGATGAACACACAACACAGCTTTGTAGTCTGCGCTTTGTGGTGGTGGTGGTTCAGAAGACGGCAGAGATTGACACGCGGAGTATCGAATCCTTCCATCCCCTGGCCTTTTAATACTTTCACCACAAGGCTCGCATTTATGCACATGCGTGGTAGAGGACCCATGTCACTGAAAGGTGACCATTCATTGGTCTGTTATCCATGAACCTACTGCTCTTAATGTTCAGTGGTAGGATAGTCCATATTTTCTATACATCGCAGAGGGAATCCCCAGCTATTCTTAGCCACTATCTTTTCTGTGTTTTTTCCACAAGGGAACTTTTGTACTCTAAATTGACTGGCGTTTAAAGGGTTAAGTCGTTGTGCCAGAATGGGTGCCGTCGTCGATTACGGATAAACTGTTTCAAAAGACGGTTTTCACGCTTGAAGTGGCGTGAAACCTAACAGAAATTAGGAAGTGTTTCTTCAGTCGGCTACCTCCATACCTCGTGTGTGTGTGTGTGTGTGTGTGTGTGTGTGTGTGTGTGTGTGTGTGTGTGTGTGTGTGTGCGCACGGAAATAATGGACAGATCTTGTGTTTGTCCTGCGTCATACATGTCCGTGTCCCAAAATAGAAATAAGGAATAAGGATTAAGAAGAAAACAACAACAACAACAAAAAAACGAATGTGCGTTTTATCAAAATCAATACGGTCGCGATGGTACGCGTAAAGCCAGCGTCTGACTGAACTCATGGTTGAAGACAGTGTTGTCAAGAGATAAATATATAATCTGAAGCCTTTGGCCCCCCGGCCCCCCCATATCCGTACTTTAGATTCGATCTCTACCAATTATTTCGTCATCAATGGCATAGCAAAAGCAGTTGCGTATGTAACAGTGCTCTTTCTCATGATGTAATATATATAGTGGATTTGACGCGCGCGCACACACACACACACACACACACACACACACACACTCTCTCTCTCTGTCCGTCTCTCTTTTTCTCGTTTTCAATATATAACCTTTTTATTTCTTATTTTAATTTTATTTTTTTACAATAGCCTACAGCTGAAAGTTGTTATTACACATAACTGTGTAGTATATCCTACTGGTCATCGGACGGAAAGAAAGAAGAAGCAGAAAAAGACGGAAAAAAACACCCCCCCCCCCCAAACCCCGAAATAACTAACGACTAATCAAAACACTTGTCTTTTTCAACATATTATTGTACTTTAACCAAAGAAACTGACTGTATTCAGGCAGCATTCCACGTACATGAACATTGTGGGACTTGGGGGGGAAAAACAGGACTGTGGAGGGAACTATCTCCTTGACGAAATATTTACCAAATTTTCGCAGACATCGTAAATCTAGGATGAGAAAAGCGCACAGGTGTATGCAATCACTGTATGAGCCATAACCAGATAACCGAGTAAGTAAACAATAATCACTGTCTATTTACAAACTCTCAGTAAAATCAAAACCACATTCACTCAGGAAGAGGAGTGAACAGCGTAGTCTGTTTTCTATCACAAACAACCTGTTTGTCTTCTTTGCGGAGAAAAAAAAATAGTGCATAGAAATAGAAAACAAGAACAACTGAACAGCCGTACGGATGAAAAACAACAAACAAAAACATGACGGCGTTCTTAGCTTTGAAACCAGAAACCAAAAGCAACGTCATATACAAATGACAGCAACAATGCAAAACCAGTTAATCTGTTGTACAAATTGTTGTTATTAAAAAACAACAACAAAAAACACGGACTGAATGTAACTGAAGAGGACTCGGATTGAGAGAGAGAGAGGTGGAGGGAGAGAGAGAGAGAGAGAGAGAGAGAGGGGGGGAGGTGGAGAGAGAGAGGCGGAGAGAGAGAGAGGTGGAGAGAGAGAGAGAGAGAGGCGGAGAGAGAGAAAGGTGGAGAGAGAGAGAGAGAGAGAGAGAGAGAGAGAGAGAGAGAGTCACCATTTCTTAATGCTTCTTTATGCACACACTTTCATATATGTGTGTGCATAATATGCACGTCTGTATGTGTTGTTGTGGACAACTTAATGAAGGCGCTTCTTCACGATTGTCAACTCTGACTGCTCGCTCTGTGTGTGTGTGTGTGTGTGTGTGTGTGTGTGTGTGTGTGTGTGTGTACACACGCGCGCGTGTATGTGTGTGTGTGTGTGTGTGTGTGTGTGTGTACGTGTGTGTGTGTGTGTGAGTGAGAGAGAGACAGAGACAGAGACAGAGACAGAACCCGACAGGCGTCGAAACAAACAAGAACATAGAGACAAAACGCAAACTGGGTGCAGATCAGTAAACACAAACAAACAACCCCTGCCCCCACAGGACCCAAATCCGTACACAACCCAACTCACCAATCTCAGCAGGGATGCTGCGGACAGTGTTTCCCAGGGCGGGGCGCCCCTGAAGCTCCCCGGAGCGGTACTTCTCGTACAAATCCAGCACGTACTTGGGCATGGGAGGGGGGCGCCGGGGATCCGGCAGAAGTCCTCCACCCCCCTCATGCCGCTGTGCCTGAACACTAGGCGAAGAATCGAACCCCAGCAGCTTCCGAACAGCTTCGTGCAACAGAACGTTGCGGCGCTCGAATTGCGACGTGTGTGTCGTCACATCATCGTCGTTCGTGGTGTGTCGGTCACTGTCATTGTCTGTTTTGCGGTTTTTTCGGTCAGTTCCCTCTGTCCGTTTGGGTTTGACGTTGAGATGTTTGGCGGAACAGAATGTGGCAAGAAGCATCAATGATGCCAGCAGTGCCGCGGTACGCAGCGTTGCTGTCGTGGTGTAGTTCCGTGAATGTTGCATCATGCTGGTTTGTTTGTTTACCCTGCAAAACAGTGCCGGCTGTTCTCCGAAAGAAACATGGTCCACAACATCACCTTTTTATGTGCTCACGGTGTAACTGAATGGCAGCTCTAGCTGATTACAGTGACACCGAATGAGGGCGGAAAAAAAAAGCAATGAGGGTGGATTAACTTTCCGGGTGTTTTTTTTAATGTAAAGATTTCATTCCACACTACTCAACTGAAACAAGCAGAGCGTCTCAGTCACATTATCAGTGTATCAACCACCAGTTCCCATCGTTGCTTTCACACACACAAAAAAGCAGCGCACTCGAGCTTTGTAACAACGTATTTCTTGCGATCAGTTCAGTTGTTGGCCAACAACAGCAAACGTGAATGTCCAAACCAGTTGTTTTTTTGCTTTTTGGTTTTTTTAATTAACTTTTAAACAAAACAACAACAACAAAAAAGTAACGGAAAAAAAATCGTTTATACGCAAGATAAAAACAAAATACAAAACAAAAATAAAAACAAAAAACTCCAACAAACAGAATCGTAGTAAGTGGGCGTGTAAACTTAACAGGTGTACTTTAGTAAGCTCCGAGCAGCAAATCCGAGTGTTGGAACGAAAGGAGAAGTCTCACAGCACGTCAGCTCTGTCAGCCAGCCTCCTTGAAACGTAGGAAGTGTTCGAACTGGCAATGTAGAAGGAAGCTCTGGCAGGCAGCGAAACGATGATCCGCGCGCTCACAGCCCCCGTCGTGTCGTGTGGCCCACAGCTTGAGAGCTCTCCCTCAGTGGCGGCTCGCGGCTTTCCTATGGAAGGCCACTGACGACAGACAGACAGCCTCTCCCGTTCGCTATACCTTGGTAAGCCCCGTGTGGAGGTCTAGGCGCAAAAAGAAACGGGTTATTTCTTTGTTTGTTTGTTTTGTTTTTTTGGAGCACGCGCGCGCGCGTGTGTGTATGTGTGTGTGTGTGTGTGTGTGTGTGTGTGCTTGAGTGCATGTGCGCATGTACACTTGTAATATATATATATATATATAACATCATTTCATCGTCTATCTCTTTTTCTCCGCATTGCAAATTGGTAATTAATAGGGTTATTTATCTAAAACAAGACAACTGAGATATTCAAGTGTCACTTAAATGGTTAGTATACCTTGCACGAAACAAACAAGCATATGAATTGATACAACTATTTTAGTCAGTGCATCATGCTGATAAAACATGCAATAACAGGCAACAACAACAACACTCCAGTTTGTAATGCTATTTTAATGATAAACGTTAACATACAAAATTAGACTGCGTCTTCTAGGTGACCCAATATAATGTGTCATAAGGCAGTCTCCTCTGTTCATACTACTATTCACACGCAGAGAGCAAGTACGAAAGTCAGTCAAACATTCAGTGAGTAGCTAAATATAGCCTAATTATCCCCCATTGTCTGTCACTATGCCTGATTGTTCTTACAAAAGCTACGAATACAAGTTTAGCCCAGACGGCGCACTGACAACTGACCACAGTGACTAGCTTTCAGGCAGCAACTGGGATGGATAAGGCTATTATTTTAAAAACTTGAGTGTGTGTTTTCTCCGATCCAACTTAACGTATTAGTTAACGTTAAGTCCCATAATTTATATGTCAACAATGTCTAGGGTTACAAATATGAAGACTGGGTTTGGTTCCAGACTGAAGCAAGTTTATTTTTTCATTGATCGTTAACTTATGCTAATATCCTAAGTTCATCATAACTACAGCAGAATCAACGTATTTTTGCCATTAAAAAATACCCGAAAACGGAGTATGGCTGCCTACATGGCGGGGGAAAAAAAGCGTCATGCACGTGAAAGCCCACTCGTACATGTGAGTTGATGTGGGAGTCGCAGCCCACGAAGACGAAGAAGAAAAGAAGAAATTATAAAACAGATTAATAAAAGCTGTATGCACACACACACACACACACACGCGCGCGCGCACGCGCGCACACACACACACACAGAAGTTTCATGCTACCTGTAAATATAACTTCCATCCCAGTTACAGTATGCCAACACTCGTGGAAAAAAAAAAAAAAAAAAAAAAGAGAGAAAAAAGTGAGTACGTATTATTGACACTATTGGTAAACCATACACGTCGGCAACGCCTTTTCTTTCTCTCCCCCTCCCCTCTCTCCCTCACACACCTCCTCCCCTTTTTTTTAAATTTTTATTTTCTTTCTTCCCCTCTCCGAAGCTTCTCTCCGTCCCTCCCGACGGACAGGCCGGCCCTGGAGACTGCGAGTCGCGGGGAACGCGGAGCTCGCGACAAGCAGGCGACGAGGGCTGAAGCTGGAGATGGTCTATCTTGTGTTTACGGCTCGACTCCCAACACTAAACGTCTCTATGTGGACTCGCCGCGCGAGTCGCGGGGGCCTTGCGTGTAGAGTTGGTTAATTTACTATCGGCCAGCTATCTCGAGAGAGCGGTGATTGAAGAACTTGGTACTGAAGATGGCTTCTCCGATACCGGCCCGAGATGTTTGTTTAAGGGGACGTAGGAGCATTGCTTGACTTCGATTTGAGTTTTATGGCGTGCCGAGTTTGCTGACACCCTGTCTGTGTAGGTTCGTAAACTTGGCTTGTAATATTTTGTAGGTGTGGGTACGTGGGTTTGTTATGATAGCGTGGAAAGTGGTGTGTTCGATTGAATAAAAACACAGACACCCATAGGCACGCGTTCAGATTAATTTCAAACAGCCAGGGAAGCGGTTGGGTTAGGCGGGAGGGAGGGAGGACTAGAAAATATATTGTCATAAACAGGAATGATTTGTTCAAATAAAATTATCAGTTTTAACACACACACACACACACACACACACACAAAGAAGAAGAAGAAGAAGAAGAAGAAGAAGAAGAAGAAAGAGTTATATGTCTGCCTTTGGCCGTTTAAAATAAAACAAAATGATCAATGGACAAGATAAACCCCGTTCTCTTAACTGTTCGGAACAGACTGTCAAGAAAGACCAGCAACATAATTCTAAGAAAAAAATATAAGACTTTTGAAAAACGAAATCACAAAGTCCGTTTGACGTAAAGCCGCCATGCTATAGAATTCGCTTGCATTAGGAAATCAGTATACGGTACAATCAAATTACGTATGAACTATTTTATCCACTTAGACAGGAAAATAAAAACAGTGGACCCAGAAAAGAAAAAGAAGTTCATTCACAAAAGAAGACAATTACGGAGTCAATACGTCACGAATATAATTATGTAAGTGCAGTTTCAGTTTCTATGAAGTGTCAGATTGTGCGGACTGGTCCATGTACATTAAATTAATTGCTTAAAAAAAGAAAGAAAAAAAGCTGATGCATGGCCTTTGCATAACCCAATCAGGCCTTGAGAACATGCATTTAGAAAACAATATGAAAGAAAAATCTAATGTGTTTTTCTTTTATTGAATTAGACCCTTAAGTTCAATAGTGTGTGCGTGCGCGCGCGCGCGCGCGTGTGTGTGTGCACGCGAGCGCGCGCTCGTTCAACTGTCCTCCTGTGTTGCTGGTTCTCAAGTTCCAACATCCTCATAAAAACAACAGCCTATTTTTCAGCACTGATACGAATCTGACTTGCAGTAGTACACACGTTGTTGTTCAGGTGAGAGACGCCAAGCATTCTTTGAAATGCTCGCAACATTCCGTCTCTGCGGCGCCAGGCGCACCTGCTAGCCCCCACCCCACTCCTGTCCCCCACTCCGGCCACGTCCACTGACTTTCTGTCCAATCGCAGCCAAGATTGTAAGTGAGGACCCGCCCCTGCTCATTCACAAACCCATGCGTTTTAGTGTGTGGGTCTCTCAGTCTTAAAAAAAAAAAAAAAAAAAAATCCTAGGAATTAGGTTTGCCAAAATATACAATCAACTCATAAGATACTGGTCTGCGGTTTGTATGTGTGTATTAGTGCGCACCAGGGGAGCTCAGTGAGGGGTGGAGGGGGAGGACAAGAGAGAGAGAGAGAGAGAGAGAGAGAGAGAGAGAGAGAGAGCTAACTCTCAGGAAGGTGGCAGTGTGGCCAAAACGTGAGTGGCAGTGGTGACTGTGCACTGCAGAACCTACTGACCCCAAAGCATGAGCTGTAAATTCAGTTCATGAGCGAGTGCAGATGCTCTATACTTTCCTGGTTTGTGACCGCTATCGGAAAAAGAAATCGTATGTTCGGTCACGGTGTGAATGTGCTCTCTCTTTCTTTCTCTATGTGTGAATGTGTGCGCGCGCGCCACACTCTTGCCAGAACGCATGCACGCAACACATGTGTGAAGTTTATAATGCGTATGACTCATACGGATTAGGAGTGATTGATAAAACATAAAATACGTGTCTCAGCTATTTAGTTTATTGAAAACGAAACCCGTTTTCAACAATTAAAACCTCTTCCAAACAGACATTTCATTGACAGCCTACCTCGTCATTGACAGAACTTATTTCACTTGACAGTAGTTCCCCCCCCCCCCCACCAGAAAGCTATTTCAATGATTGCTGAAGAAATAGTTTCAGTGAACTTATCTCCGCTGATAGCTCATAGTTTGCAAGTCGAGCACTCGCGCTTTACGAATCATCGGCTTTGTGTTGTGAGGTGCGCGCATTTTATAATGACTCATACACTAAACAGTTGATTTTGCAAGTAAAACAATGTAGGTGAACACATAAACAGACACTGACGTATTGAAATAAATTTAAAGATATAAACACAGAGACACAGAGAAATCTGTTGTGATAAAAAGAAATACAAATACATACAAATGCAAATATAGATGATACATAAATAAATGAATACATTTATTGAAAATAAACTGAACATAAAGAATAAGTAAACTGAAAACAAGCAAATAAATGAATGAACAAATATACAATCACACAAACCAGTAAATGAATAAAACAAAATAAAATGACAGATAAATAAAGGTCTGCATATTCTAGAATCATACATAAGCACGAGTTTACTAAGAACCTCAGTATTGCGCTCGGTTTGTAGTTGTTGTTGTTGTTGTCGTTTTCTTACCTTTGATGGTACTCATAAACTTGGCACGGCCGAACATGGGAAGCAAACTGAAGATCCAGCTCTTACCGACTTCACCACCTACAAATCCACATGCCTGGAAGATTGACACGTTGGTTTGGGGTAGACGTGCGGGCGTTCTATATATGGCCTGACTTTGATACCGATCTCACAACTGAGCTTTCTTGACACACACAATGGCCAGGGTACTTAAAATTGTTGTGGGTGGGGGATTACGTCGCTTTGTTCAGTGTCCTCTCTTGACATGTGTGGGTATTTTTGTTTTGTTTTGTTTCTCTTTCTTTCTCTGAGCAGATACAGCGGGCGAGAGAGAGAGAGAGAGAGAGAGAGAGAGAGAGAGAGATGTAAGTGCGTTTAAAAGGCATTATTTTTTCCCCTTTGCACCGACACCACAAGCACAGCCAAGTCAGTATCCAGCGCGCAATTACGGACAGTCACAAAGAGTACCAGGAGTACTACTTACTATAGGAACAAGGAACCAAACTAAACAAATAAATGTAATGAATAAACCAATCAAGAAACTGGCAAACAAGTAAAATAATTATGTGAATTCAGTTTAAAAAAACAACAACAACCCAAAAACACACACACAGAAAAACTAAACAAAAACTAAACAACCCCCACCCCCCAAACTTTGAACGTTGTCAGAAAGACATACTAAGAAAACAAAACCAACAACAACAACAAAAATTAAACAACCTCTGAACGTTGACAGACATACTAAGAAAACAAAAACCAACCAAACAAAAACAGACAACAAACCCAAAACAAACTCTGAACGTTGACAGAAAGACGTACAAGCGGTAAAACCCTGAACCGGTTAAATACAGTTCAATAGTATCTTTAAATCATAGTGCATCTGTATCAAGTCAACACTTGATATTAAGGCAAACAGCATGGGAAGCCACACTGAAGTCAGACCCCTTTCTGAAGTTCTGACATTTACATACTCACGTGCCTGTGGGTGACTGGCACGTGGACCTTGGGGAAGTCGTGCAGCCCTTCCATTGATGGCCGACTCGAGATAAGACCTACCAATCTCACAACCTGTCTCAACACACAATGGTGGACTTACTCTCAATCTGTTTGGGATGGATTACATGGTCCTGTTCTGTTTCCGAACCAGTCGACGTCTGGATACAGAGAGAGAGACAGAGAGAGAGAGAGAGAGAGAGAGAGACAGAGAGAGAGGGGAGAGAGAGAGAGGATAAAATTATCAAGGCAGAGAGAGAGAGAGACAGGGAGAGAGAGAGAGATCAAGGCAGAGAGAGATCAAGGCAGAGAGAGAGAGAGAGAGAGAGAGAGAGAGAGAGAGAGATCAAGGCAGAGAGAGAGAGAGAGATCAAGGCAGAGAGAGAGAGAGAGAGAGAGAGAGTGATCAAGGCAGAGGGAGAGAGAGAAAGAGAGAGACCATGGCAGAGAGAGAGAGAGAGAGAGATCAAGGCAAAGAGAGATTATGGCAGAGAGAGAGAGAGACAGAGAGAGAATGAGAGATCAAGGCGCAGAGAGAGAGAGAGAGAGAGAGAGAGGGAGGGAGCATGGCACAGAGAGAGAGAGAGAGAAATCATGGCAGAGAGAGAGAGAGAGAGAGAGAGAGAGAGAGAGAGAGAGAGAGAGAGATTCAAAAACTTTATTACTCAAGGATAATGATTTTAGACATCGCCCAGTCTTCCAATCTGTCCTTGTGACAACAATAACAATAACAATAACAACATTAACGATAACGACACAAAAATAATAATTTTGTTAACACTGCTACATCCACTGCTACTACAACGAAGAATGATCACCAGCATCATCATTAACATCGTAAAAAGTAATAAAACGAACGCATTCATACATTCATATCCATACACATGCACACACTCTCTCCACCCCCCCCCCCCCCCCCCCACACACACACATGCACATACAGAGACATGACCTAAGTGAGAAACATATAGCGGGCATAAAGAAAACAGAGAAGCACAACTTTACCATTGCACATATACGAAAGTGATTAATTTGCTGATGCAGATGTTACAGGTAATAATATCCAATTTACAGGCGAACAAGTAAAAACATTAAAGCACAAAGGTAGAAATAAAATAAATTCACTGCATGTAGGTATAGATACAAACTTCACGGAAAAAGCATGATTTTTGTCTTTTTTAGCTGGTTATTAAAAAAAGAAAAAAAGCAAGCTTTGTGGGCCTATTGTTTGTGGAGAGAGAGAGATCAAGGCAGAGAGAGAGAGAGAGAGAGAGAGAGAGAGAGAGAGAGAGAGAGAGAGAGAGAGAGATCAAGACAGACAGAGAAATGAAACAAAACGAATTTTGTTTCGAAATAGTATAATGGCATAAACATTTCCCCCTTTTCATCTTCTGGGAAAAAAGAGGAAAAAATAAAAACAAAAACAGAGACTGAGAGCGATCGAGAGAAAGAGCCCGAGAGAGACAGTGAAGAGAGAGAGAGAGAGAGAGAGAGAGAGAGAGAGAGAGAGAGAGAGAGAAAGAGAGTCAAAACGAACCATTGTGTTTGTCGTCTTTGAAAACAATCGGTGTACTAGTTCTTAACTTGGTTACATCATAAGATGGATGTAAAATCACAGTGCTTTGTTTTCTTTTCTTTCTTCTCTCCCCCCCCCCCCCCACCTTTTTTTTTTTTCGTCTGGTCTCTTCAATCAACAACAAAAATACAGGCTATCTGTCCGTTGGAAGTTGAACCACAGCTTCGAAGGCAGTCTTGCACACCGCTCTGCATTTCAATTTGTATGTATATTTCTCACTTTAGTGTTTCACATCGCAATGTTGACTGCTAAAGGTTACTTTTATCAACTTAACGGACCAAGTGTGTTTTCTGCGTCTGCTGTCTATTCGTGTACAAACCTTGCGTCTAGACTGCTCGCGTGTCGTCTGCTCGCTTACAAATTTTGTCTTTTTTCATCTCCATTGTTGAAGAGTTGAACGCGAAAGAGAACCAACTGACGGTGGTGTGGGAGCGGGAAGATTGAGAGGAAGTGTGGTAAGTATTTTATTTTATTCTGGATGATGAATGCACGTACATTTGCCGAAAATATACACGTTGCAGTTTCCACGATAACATGGTGTGCAGATGATAGATGAAAAACAGAGAAGACATCAACTTCTTTTCAGAATCATTTTGAGAGCTAAACTGGTTAAAACAAACAAACAAACAAAAACCCAGAGAAGATATCAGTTTCTTTTCAGAATCATTTTGAGAGCTAGTTGTTAACTAGAAGAAGAGGGAAAAGTCAGTTTGACATTATTTATCAGTTTCTTTTCAGAATCATTTTGAGAGCTAGTTGTTAACTAGAAGAAGAGGGAAAAGTCAGTTTGACATTATCTATCTAGTTTGTTATCCGTTCGTGTACTCATCTATCAATTCAAAAGAGTTATTACTGGATTGTAATTCCCTTCATTATTGAATCATCCTGTGTCCCATTATCAGAGATGGCGGGGAACAAAAGATGTTTTGCTTTTCAGCCACAGCTTTTTTCGCTGGAAATTCGACCACTCTTTCACCTCCTGTATTTTCCCACCCTCTCTTCCCCTCTGCCCTCTCTCCCCACCCCCCAACCCCTAAGTCCCCCATCTACCGCTCCCTCCATTCCCATATTTTTCTTTTCTTTTCTATTGTTTTCTTCATGTAATGTGGCGTGTCAAAGTGACAGGTATATAGTGTTGTCACAAGATGGTGGGGTGTGGTGTCATGCCACTATCCATTATCCACCATCCACCACAACACCTGCGGTAGCGCACGTATGGCTGCTGTGACTGCTGCATGGCTGTCTGTATGGGGGGCGTGAGGCCCTTGTTTTTTCCAGATCTTGGGGTGCATTCGAGTGCAGATTGTTGTGTGTTTTTTTAGTTTCAATGCTGTTGGTGGTGGTGGTGGTAGTGGTGGTGGTGGTTCCTTCTCTTCCTTTTGTTCGTCCTCATTTGGTTACCCCTCCAACACCTCCTTCTCCTCCCTCCTCTTATTGTGTATTCTGAATGCCTGCATGCGATTAATGCTTGAGATAGTTGACACGTGCATGTATGCACACATTTCATTAAATCTGTTTAATCCTTTTATTTTCCTTTTCTTTCTTTTTCCTGCTTTTCTTTCTTTCTCCTTTAAAAGTAACTTTGGCCAACATGGTGTTGGGCTTTTTGTGCAGTCTTCCATTCTGGAAAAAAAAGGTGGCCCACAGTTTATTCATGCACTGTGTACTACTAGTTTCCGTTTCTTTTCTACTCATTTTACACTGATGTGATTCTATGCAGACAGTGTCTCTTGTCAGCTTAGAGAGAGAGAGAGAGAGAGAGAGAGAGAGAGAGAGAGGGTGGGTGGGGGGGGGGGGGGGGCAGAAGGGGAGGGAGAGAGAAGAAGAGAAGAACGCTTATTTTAAGCTAGGATCAGGTGGGCTTTCATGCTTTGTTTTCTTTTAATGTATGAATGCTCACCGATTTCCTCGTATATTACTTGAAATGTTTTTATATGTAGTTGTTATTTTTTCTTGGAGCCGAAAGACAAGCTTCTTATGGCCGAATAAGCCGGTCGCTTTGACGTATGCTAAATGCATTGTTGTTTGTCAGAATAATTTTAGGCCTGTGTCTATATATGTGTTGAGAGAACACTGAACACTGAACACTTTAATGTCAATAGCTTTACAGCCCTAATGGCATGGGGGTTCATAATACAAATAACAACATGCATCAATAGTAATAATATTGATGAAAACCAAAGCCAAAACGAAATTTGATCAATCTGTGCAACAAAGTGCAGTTCGACCATCCATTCAAAGTAATGGCATGCAGTAAGAAATAAAAACAAAAAACATATATAAATGTATAACATAAATATTTTCCATACGAGAATGACAACACAGATCTCAATTCTCACCATGAGCAACACCCGACACTATTTTATTATTGTTGTTTTTTTTCGTCGCATGTTATTCGCTTCGGCAATATATTTTGCAAGTGACTGTAGTGAAGTTTCCTGATTCAGATTAAGCACTCCAAAAATATCTTCATTCTTTGCTAAATTTGTTTTAAATACAACACATTTTTCTCGAATATCGTCAAAAGCTTTACAACTAAACAAAAAATGTAATTCATCCTCCCTTAAATGACCTGCACATCGGACAAGGGGAGAGTAACGAGGGCTCAGTTTGAAACCACTTTTCATAAGCATTCAACCCAATCGTTCTCGTTCTAAATCTGGCGAGACTTGTTCGGTGCCACTTGTTTGTCACGACTGTGATATATTTTTCTGTTTGAAATATACTTTTAAAATTATAAAGCCATCTATATTTCTCAGTGCTTTCCATTTTACAGTGCCAATTCTGTTGAGAGAGAGAGAGAGAGAGAGAGAGAGAGAGAGAGAGAGGAGGGGGGCGGTGTACACACGTGAAGATGGAAAATTTCTTTCCTGTTTAAACCCCACCCATCTCCCAGTAGCTCTCTGTGTGTCTCTGTCTGTGTGTCTGTGTATCTGTGTGCCTGTCTGTATCTGTCTGTCTTTGTCCACTTGTCTGTATGCTTGTACCCCCGCCCCCCCTCTCTCTCTTTCAGTCTCTTTCTCGCACCCACTAATTTCACCTGTCTCCAAGACAGATCGATCTAATGTATTTTCAGCGTGGATAAAGATAATATCTGCCTTCAACTCACACCGACGCTGCAACCATTTTCCCATGTCCCCCCTCTCTCTCACTCCCCCCCCTCTCTCTCTGTGCCGCTCTGTGTGTCTCTCTAGCTCTGTCTCTCTCCGTGTCTGTCTCTGCCCCCCTCTGTCTATCTGTTACTTTCTGTCTCTGCTCTGTCTTTGTATATAACTATTTCTGTCTCTGTCTGTCTGTCTGTCTCTCTCTCGCGCGCGTATGTGTGTGTGTGTGTGTGTGTGTGTGTGTGTGTGTGTGTGTGTGTGTGCGCGCGCGCGCGCCTGTTAGTTTATCTGTCTCTCTCGCTCTCTCCCTGTCTCCCTGTTTGTCTGTTTTTGCGTTTGTCTGTCTGTCTGTCTCTGTCCCTTTCTCTCAATGTCTCTCTGTTTGTCTGTCTGTCTGTCTCTCTGTCCCTGTCTCTCTGTCTCTCCGTCCGTCTGTCTGTCTGTCTCTCCCCTCTGTCCCTCAGTCTTTCGCAGTCTCCCTGCGGACTCAGAAGACCCTCGGCCCCCCAAAAAACACAGGCCTTTATTCCGGTCATTAGATTGGTTTTGGGGCAGAAAGGGTCCCAGCACGTTGACGGCAGCTTTAAGTTCCCCAACGTCTGCTCTCTTATCGCCATCTTCGAGCAGGCTCTCCCGGCTTTTATGGTGCACGTCCCAAATTTGGCATGAGGCCTTAACCGCCGACCGTGTCTCACTGGGCGTTTCTTTACGATCAGTGCGTAGTGTCCGTTTTTTTCAGTTCCATGACCCCCCACCCACCCCCAAAAGCACGCGCGCACGTTCGTGTGGTTGGACACGGCTTGTGTGTGTGTGTGTGTGTGTGTGTGTGTGTGTGTGTGTGTGTGTGCGTGCGTGCGTGCGTGTGTGTGTGTGTGTGTGTGTGTGTGTATGCGTGCGCAAGCGCGTATGTGTGTGTGTGTTCATACGTGTGTGTGTATGGGGTGGGGTAGGGTGTGTGGGCTGAAACAGCTAATTTATTACTACCCCCCCCCCCCCACCCCCCGCTCCCCATATATTTGCTTTCTGAATTCTGTGATCAAAGGTGAATTGTTTCGTCCTTCAGACACGGAAGATGAATCGTTTTCTTTTCCATATTCACACACACACACACACACACACACACACACACACACACACACACACACACACACACAGGCTTTTCTTTTTCATTCCAGTCATTTCGTTTTTTCCCCTGAATCTATTTGGGGTCTTTCCTGGATGAAATCTTGCCCTTGACCTTGCTGTAAAACCCCATTACCATTTCACCAGTTGTATTTTTTTCCTGCAATGGGAGTTGTGACAGTAATTCATCCGGATGGAGACACAAGGTTGTGCCTTGAGGACTTTGCCTGAATCCATTTAAAACACTGAGAGGCAGCAGCTCTCTGAGGAATAATTCAAAAATCTCTTTGTCACCTCTGTCACCATAAATGACAGCACTGGTGCCTGATGGTGGACCTCTTTGCGTCTTCCAAAATACACACTGCACTGGTACCATGCAGTTCTTTGACATCTTCTTGCATATCAGACTCAAGTTGTTTCTTTTAGCATTGGGGACAATCAAGGCGTGTGCAAGTCACAGTTTACATAATTCTCTCAATAAGCTCGTGGTGTAAGTGATATCAGCTGTTGACATTTTAGACTGTGAACTGGCCCGGCCGTACAGCCAAAGAATGGGGTATAACGATATATTGGAAAAAAACCCCCACCTCGAAGTCAAATTGTACAAGGTGGGGGTGTTGAATTTCAGACTTTTTAGCAGGGATGTTATTTCTGTTGATTCTTGTCGATGCGTGGGTTAGCTGGAAGGTACATTTGTGGTGGACTGACTCATTTCACGATGAGAGCCATTTTGACTGTGTCACACCGGCTCTTTTTATTTGGGATTGCAAATGATAACCACCAAGAGATAGATGCTGGGCATAGAGTCACAGTTTTGATACTCCACATCTTTTCCCCGCACACACACACACACACACACACACACACACACACACACACAGATCCCCCCCCCCTCCCCCCGAGAACAGTAAGAAAGAATTGTGGCAGAGGTAAAAGTGTCCGCCACGGGTCACAAGGGAAGCCACTGGAGTAAGTTGCTGGTCTGCTGGGCGTCATAAAGACCTGTGATATTACACCGGAGTTCTCGGCTTGACAGAGGTATGATTAAATTTCTGTTCAATATGAATTTAGAATTGTATATTTATACTGTAGAGTGCATAATGATTTTAGTTAGCTCAACTTCCTGAATGTCTGACTAGCTATTGTCGGATTCTTAATTTTTCTGACCTGTGCAATGAAAGAAGAAAACGGAAACCTGCTTACACAAGACAAACCCGAGCCGGCGTCAGTAAACATCCACAGCCCTGAAATGTCTCAACCTACTTTCCTTTGCTCTGACGAGAGACCATTTATTTAACCACTGAGCCACTGTTTCTCCAAAGGGAGTGTGGCAGACGGTAACTCCTTTGGGGACACGCGGTTTTGCCTTACAGGCATTTTGCCTGAAGCCACTCAAACACCGATTGCTGCAGCACCCCAAGGGAACAGTTCCAAACCTCGATGCTGCCATTTCTACGACCATGTACGGCAACACTGGTGTTTAATGGTCATCCATTTTGTGTCTCCGAACACACACACTGGTACTATTTTATGTTCTGTAACATTCTCGCTGCGTTTCTCTCACTCTCTGTGTGTGTGTGTGTGTGTGTGTGTGTGTGTGTGTGTGTGTGTGTGTGTGTGAAGCTATTTATCTGAGAATACAAAAAGGCATGCGAACGTGATACGTACTGTCTAAAACTGAGACTTTTATATGAACATCTATTTCTATCCGCTTTCGTCATTGCTACGTTTGCGTGAGCTGAAGGGTACTTTTGTGGCGGACTGACCCTTTCACGAGAGCCATTGGATTGTGTCATGCGGGCCTTTTGGGGATAGGACCGGATAGCCATCAAGCGACCACCGACAAAGATCCACAATTTTAGTACCTGAATGTGATACAGAGAGGGAGATGAGAAAGACACGCATTCTCTTGATTGTCCTCTGGGGCACGGAAGAAAGCCTTTGTGGGGGGTACTGTGGGTCTCCAGGGAGCCACTAGAGTAGGAAGTTGCTGAGGTGATCGGTATCGGAGAGAATGACGTCATTGGAAGGAAGCGATACCATTGGTCCGATAGAGCCTCTGTCTTGGTATCTATTTATTCATTTATCTATTTATTTATTCATTTATCTATTTATTTCTTAATTGTAGCAGTTATACGTCGGGAAGTATTACCTTACAGCACAGTAGAGTACAGTACAGAGCAGAGCAGTGCAGCGCAGCAGAATGCAGAAAAGAGTGGAAAAAAACATTAAGGTACACTTCAGTCCAACACTTAATAACAAAGCAAGCATAACATAGCATAGCATAGCGCAATGAACTGCAAGTTCGGTCTGTTCTAGTCTAGTCTAATCTAGTCTAGTCTAATACTGAAACTATACTGGTTTTCCAGCGTGCTTGTTTGCACACCAAAGTGGATCAGTCTGCAGACTTTTGGCCACGGCCACGGGTGTCTCCTGGCTTCAGTGCAATCACATCATTGATAAGGGTGCACCCAGATCGCCACAACAAGTCTGGAGGAGCGTGTGGAAGGTTGAAGGGGTGGGGTGTGAGAGGAGAAAGTCGCTGGTCCGCATGAGATTCGAACAACGAGGGATTGTAGTTCCCCAGGAAAGGACTCTGTACACTTCACTTCACCGTATCTTCTCCAGATTTTCTCTTCCTTCCAAGCTTTGTCTCCAGACCTTTTCTTGGTGCTCCCTCTCTCTGTGTATCTGTGTATGTGTGTCTCTCTCTGTGTCTGTGTATCTGTGTATGTGTCTCTCTGTGTGTATCTGTGTATGTGTCTCTCTGTGTGCATGTCTCTCTGTGTGTATCTCTTTGTGTCTGTCTGTCTGTCTGTGTCTGCTCTCTCTACGTACGCTCAGATGATCACACACAAGTGCATGCAAACATCTAAGCGCACACACAGAAACACACATTTGTACACACGTATTTCCACTGGATCGTGGAAAACGCCCAAGCACACCTGTGGACATGCACGTTCCATCTCCACTTCTCTGCACTTTCAACCCTCAAAACAGAGAGAGAGAGAGAGAGAGAGAGAGAGAGCAATCAGAGTTTACAATCACGAAGACGATCATTGTCCATTATTCATCGGCTTGGACATGAGCTCCCCGCAGTAAAACCACCACTGGCAGTCAACATCCCCATCAATCACAGTCTCCCCTGACTACCTACCCTCCTCCAACCTGTCCAGACACCATCTCACGGGGTAAAGGACACAACGACCACAGGCCGGCCAAGCAGAGAATAAAACTGACCACTTTGAGGCGCCACCCAGTACTGGTCAGCTTCCCGTGTCGGGCATGCCGCTGTCTCGTCAGGCCTCAGGGTGGGGGTGTGGGGGTGTGGGGGTTGTATAGCCGTTCTACCGCCCGCAGAACCATGAAGAAATCACAGTCCAGATGATGATGATTATGCACGTGCTGACGGGGGTGTCTATCTGGGCTGTCAGGCCGGCCGTAGCGCAGTAGTGACAGCGGTGAAGACAGGCGAGGGAAGAGATATCGCACAGGCTTCACCGAAGCGGAACGGGCCGGGGGGTGTGGGGGTGTGGGGTTAGGGGGGCGCCGGGAGAGGGATGGGGAAGAAATTAAAGTGTTGGGCGGGCGGCGGAGTGTCGGCACCTCCTTCCCAAGGGAGTCATCAACAAGATTCTCCCATGTCCCTCCCCTCCCCGTCTTTTGGTGTTGGGTGTCGCTGTGGGCTGTGAATCTCCCGTGTGTTCAACTTCACCCATGGCGCGCACCTTGGGCCAAGTGGTGTGGATTTTCATGACATGGAGTCACGAAACCTGTGGTTCGAATCCCCATGCTTGCTGTTTGGATACTTCACGTTTTCCAGTCTCCCAGAAAAGACAAAGAGCAGACCCTTTCACGTGTCCACGTGTGCAGAAGATCCAAACGGCGCACTTAAAATATCACTGTCCATGTCGGCATTCGGTCAGTAATGGGAACACGAACATGTCATTAGCATGCAGTATCCCCACAATACGGCTGCTAAAATATGTGGTAAAAATGGTCATATTATGTGTCACGGCCCAACCCAAGAACGGATAAACGTGTGAGTCACTGCTTCAGTTTCAGTTTCAAGAGGGCGTCAAAGCGTGCGGACAGACTGATCCATATACGCTAAACCACATCTGCTTTAAAACAAAAAAAAAACACGTTTCTGCTCGCGAACTGAATTAGGAAAACCACCAAAAGTACTAGTAAGTTTGTGCGGAAGAAACAAAAAAAAAGAACCGAATTATCTGAAACATCCAGTGACACAATGATGGTGAGAATGTTCACAACATTAGCAGTTTCAATGTAAACGAAACGTTTTCATCACGGGTTTCCACATCGGAGCTGACGATAATTTGGGATGTTTTCTTTACTTGGATTATTTTTCAAAGCAGCGCAGACGGGGTATGCAAATGCGAAAGTGCTTTTAAAAGTGTGGTGACGTTTATTGTTTTAAATTTAATTTGTTAATCCAAGTAAATCACAAAACTATAATCCAGTCATATCGGGGATCCTCTGTATTCAATTCTCTCTTCAAATGATTTATTGACCGTCTGTGTGAGGATCTGCTGTGTATCTCACCATAGCTTTTTTTTTTTTTCACTCAGGCAATCTGATCTATTTTTTGGCTTCAAGGACAGTTACTTGTTAACTGTTGTTGGTTGTAAACGTTACCACGTACCTGAACCCGTGACGGTTCTCGCTGAACGAAGTTGCCAGTGGCATCGATAGCAATCGGAATCCGAATCAAGTTTATGTCAGAGGTCAGAATTTTAAATACCGGCTGAGCGTCGTGTTTACCATACCAAGAGACAAATAGGTATTATGTTGTGTAACATCGGAGCCATATATATTTCAGTGCACACCATGAACACATACCGTAACCGAGTTTGCGTGAAATTGGTATTCAAAAGATGAAAACAATGAAATAAATGGATAAACAGATAAACAGATAGATAGGTAGACAGACAGACAGACAGATAGACTGACAGATTGACAGCTAGCTAGATACTTCAGATTGATGTGTTCACGCTCTTATCGGTTTTCTCTCTCTCTCTCTCAGTCTATCTTTGTCTGTTTGTTTGTCTATTTCTTATCCTCTGTACCCCCACCCCCATTGTGTGTGTGTTTGTGTGTGTGTGTATGTGTGTGTGTGTGTGGGGGGGTGGGGGTGGGGGGGTGGGGGTGGGGGTGAGTGGGTGTGGGTGTGAGTGTGAGTGTATGCGTGTATATACATACATATATATATATATATATATGCGTGTGTGTGTGTTTGTGTGCGTGTGTGCGCAGTGCATGCGTGTGCGCGCATGTGTGCAAACAAATCAAAGACACAGTGAAATAGGCCCACACAACAGTTTCTCTTCAACACACGCCCCTCCATCGACCCATGTGTGTTTGGTCTCAGCAAATTATTAGCTAACCTGCCATCGGCGTCTGCTATTACGTAGAAATAATAGAAACCCCACCAAACCACCCCTAGCGACCAACCCATCCACCCATTCACTCACTCACAAACCAAACAATCAACCAACCAAGAAAGAAAAAAAGAAAAGAAAAAAAGAGACGAAAGAAAACAGAAAAAAAAGAATATCAACGCCCCAATAACAGTATGCGGTAGGTGGCTCCCAAAGAAACGCCTTCCATGCCCACACACTTTACAATCATAAGAGAACCGCATTACCCTTTCAGCCAATATGGTTGCCATTTTATGAATTGAGACGGGGGGCAAGAGAGAGAGAGAGAGAGAGAGAGAGAGAGAGAGAGAGAGTAAGGTGACCCCCATCCCTTTGGCTTTTAGACCTTTGCACCAAACTGGCCCCAGGTTTTCATTGCATTGTACTTCGCGGGGCGGGGGCACGGGTCAAACTAGTGCTTCGCTCAAAATGAGATTGAGGAAGCTATCTGATGCTTCGGATGTCCTGACCTCCCCTCCACTCCCCTCTCCTCCCCTCCCTTTCCCACCCCTCCCCCCCTTAGTCTTCCACCTTCTCCTACATCCTCTGCAGCCTCCTCGCTCACGCCCTCCCCCCTCCACTTCATTCCCCCCTCCTGCCACACACCTCTCCACACCACCTGTTTCATCCCCTGCCTCATCCACATATATACTCCCCAACCCCCGCTCACCCCCATCCCCTCCCCGTTTCCTTTTATTTGGAGAAAGTTCAGATTGTTCGGGTGAAAGTTGTTCGTCTGTCAATCTCCCAAGCTCTCTTTCTCTCCCTCTCTCTATCTCTGTCTCTCTCTCGCGTTCGCTGTTTGTCTCTCTCTCTATGTGCGTCTTTCTCTCTCTCTCGTTTGCTCTCTCTTCCCCCTTTCTCTCACCCTCCGTCTCTCTTTGTCTCTCTCTTCCCCACTCTCTCCTCCCTCTCTCTCTCAACGTCCTCCCTCCCTTCCATTCTCTCGTCTACCTTTCTTTCCTCTCTCAAAACATATCATGTCTCTGCTTTTCTATCTTTTTCTACTGCTCCATTAATGATGATGATGATGGCAGCTGCTGATTTTACTGTTTGTTGCAACGGTTGTGCGTGCGAGCACCGACGCGCTCGCTCGCGCGCGCGCGTGTGTAAGCCAAGCCGCGCGCGCACGTGAATTTAACTATTTGGGCTGATCTGACACCCCTTCACTCACGAAAACCATCAAAGTAACACTATACACACATGAACAATATCAAACAACATTTCACCGACCCAAACGCCCAAAGCCACAGCGAAAGGAAAACCATCTTTAAATTCATGTCATTCGTTTGAATTTGGGTCTGGCGATAGTTCCTGTGGACTCTCTTTACCGGAATCTACCCCACTGTTGTCGTGGCACCGCTAAATCTGATTGTCTGAGCGAGCCCCTTAACGAGAGATTGTAAGTAGGTGAGTAGCGTATAGGGACTGCTGATAGGAAAGGTGACAGAAAGACGAGAATCACCTGAAGACAGACGTAAAAAAGATGTGGTTTTTCGCACATCACTGACAACTAGTCTCTGGCCATCGACTCGGCTTCGTAATGTGTACATCTCAGAGAGAGAGAGAGAGAGAGAGAGAGAGAGAGATTGTCGATGTTAGTGATGCAGGAAGCATGTATGTGCGTGTGTGCTCGCGCCGTGGGTTCTGAGTAGGCTATGTATGTAAATGAAATGCGCGCGCGTGAGTGCTCACAAATGTATGTAGTCATGCACGCAGGCACACACGCACGCATGCACACAAAAACACACACACACATACACGCGCGCGCGCGCACACATGCACACACGCAAACACACAGACAGACAGACAGTTGGACACACACACACACACACACACACAGACACACACACACACACACACACACGCACGCACACACACACACACACACCTAAACGCGCGCGCTCACACACATCTAAAATCACTTAATGAATAGACCGCGTCAGTGAAATCAATGACCACCCAACCCCGGCCACGCCCACACCTGCAGAGAGGTCCGAAATGTGTTTGATACAGAGGCAGGGTTTCAGTGACGGAGGTGCAGAAAGGCAGACGGGATGCTCTGAATGGCGAAGACAGACAGACAGACAGACAGACTGAGGAACAGAATACCGCTGAGTCAGATATACAAGGTGTAGACAACTGAACGCTTTTCGATAGCAACACTGAGAAGCTGACAGGGATTCGAGAAGGGGCAGACAGGGCACAGCTATCTCTGTCGTGGTGAGGAAAAACAGGGATGGCTGGTACTGAAGATGCCTTTTTTGTTGCTGCACCCCCCACCCCCACCCTCAGTCACAATACATTGATAACAAAGTGGAAACATTAACAAAAGATAAATAAACAACCGGACTCTCACCTTCTAAGCCCCAGTCCCCCCCCCACCCCCCCCCCCTACACACACACTCCCGCAAAAAAAAAAAAGAAAAAAAAGAAAAAAAAAAAAAAGAAAAAAAAAGAGGGGACGTATGCAAGCAATCAACAACCCATTATTCACCCAACTTTATTTCCTCTGACCTAATTCGTTCCTGATTAGAAGAAAAAGAAAAAGTCATCCGATCTACTGGCATTCGTTCTAATCTCGCTGAACCTAAAATGGCAGCTTCCAAATACATTAAAATCGAAACCGAAACTACATGAGGCCAGAAAAAAAGAAGAAAAAAAAGGGTTGATTATAAATAAACAGTTTCAGTTTGGGTTTCAATGAAGTGTCTCAGCGTGGGGACTGATCCGTTTTCTTAATTAATTAACTCTCTCCGAACGCACGACAAAACAAGCGGTGATTACAGCGTTTCACTACGGTTGACATAATCATTATGTTTATCATTATGACATAATTATTACTCTTATTATGACATTATTATGCTTATTATTATGACATAATTATTTTACTTATCATTATGACATAATTATTATGCTTACAGGAGGAAGGTGTCAGAACGGTCAAGACGCTCAGCTGCCAATATAGAGAGTCCGTCAGGGTGTGGGTTCAAATCCTGCTCTCGCCCTTTCTCCCAAGTTTGACTGGAAAATCAAACTGAGCGTCTAGTCTTTCGGATGAGACGATAAACGGAGGCCCCGTGTGCAGCACGCTCTTGGCGTACTGAAAAAGAACCCATGGCAACGAGAATGTTCTCCTCTGGCAAAATTATGTAAAAAGAAATCCACGCAGACAGATACACAAATTCATAAGCATGCACTCAAGGCCTGACAAGCGCGTTGGGATATGCTGCTGTCGGGCATCTGCCTACTAGATGAGGTGTAGCGCATATGGGTTTTTCCGAACGCAGTGACGCCTCCTTGAGAAACTGAAACTGAAACTGAACTGATAATAATTGAAATTTTACAAGGGGGAGGTTTTCACATTGAAAAGGTGGGTGAAGATAAAGAAGATCGTGGTCCCTAACAAAGAAAGCTACAGGCAGGCTGGATCATTCAGACATTCACTGACCGGACATAAGATGGGGTGGGGTCTCTGTGGTGGAGAGAAAGGGGGAAGACCGGACGACCCCGAGTGAGTTAGAAAAGGAGAAAGAGCGGACCATACTGCCTGACCTACGCATGAACCCAACCCAGGCGCTGGTGACGACTTGAAAGATAACCCTAGGTTTGTATAATACATTAAGAATAGTTACAGAATTAGAAAAAAAAGAGAAATTAAAACACAGTAAAATGAAAGATATGCAGAAGACGAATGAATGAAATAAACTGAGAATAAAAATGAGCCACGTTTAGCGAACACACGCACAACAGCAAACATGTACTTGAACTATCGCTTCTGGGAACAAACACGTACACCTTGAAGCCAAAGCTGCTTTGCGCTTTCTGTCAGCTTCCACACACACGCACACATGAAAGATACACAGGAACAATACCAGAAAGATCAACTGAAGTGACTCGAAAAGCTACAGTGCGGGGTCACCGCTGGTATGTGGCCTGATGGTCACCTGAAATGGTAGCGGTGTCGTCCGGATACGCCTATTCCCGATTCGCCTATTCTCGTTTCGCCTATTTTCAAATCGCCTATCATTGAACTGGTAGTCCCGATTCGCCAATTCCATGTTCGGCAATGTACTCAGTTGCTCTGCACATGTGTGTGTGTGTGTGTGTGTGTGTGTGTGTGTGTGTGTGTGTGTGTGTGTGTGTGTGTGTGTGTGTGTGTGTGTGTGTGTGCGTGTGTGTGTGTGTGTGTGTGTGTGTGTGTGTGTGTTTGCGCGCGCGTGTTTCTGTGTGTTAATAACAAACAACTAAAAAGCTCACTTTCTTCATTGCTGGAATGATCTCTTGTTTTGACGGTCTAGTCTCTTCTGTATCGATAATTTTGATACAGCAAAATCTATCCGCCTGTCTTGCTGAATTCTAAACTGAATTGGTGTCATATTCACTCGGTTTTCCGCAAAAGCGCTCATAATATTTCGCTCTGTCTCAAGATCATGAAGAATCACATGTGTTTATAGAATCTGATAATGGCATCTATGCCCAAACATATATATATATATAACTTTCACAAAACAAGTTATTCAGTCCTCCAGAGTAAAAAAAAAAAAAAAAAAAAAAAAAAAAAAAAAAAAAAAAAAATTCGCTACCGGTCCCTTAACGTCCACAAAACAAGTTATTCAGTCCCCCAGAGTAAAACAGATTTCGCTACCGGTCCCTTAACTTTCATAAAACAAGGTATTCAGTCCCCCAGATTAAAAACGGTTTAGCTACCGGTCCCTTAACGTCCACAAAACAAGTTGTTCAGTCGTCCAGAGTATATAAAAAAAATTTCGCTACCGGCCCCTAAACGTCCACAAAACAAGTTGTTCAGTCGTCCAGAGTATATAAAAAAAATTTCGCTACCGGCCCCTAAACGTCCACAAAACAAGTCATTCAGTCCTCCAGAGTGAAAAAGATTTAGCTACCGGTCCCTAAACGTCCACAAAACAAGTTATTCAGTCCTCCAGAGTGAAAAAGATTTAGCTACCGGTCCCTAAACGTCCACAAAACAAGTTATTCAGTCCTCCAGAGTGAAAAAGATATCGCTACCGGCCCCTAAACGTCCACAAAACAAGTCATTCAGTCCTCCAGAGTGAAAAGGATATCGCTACCGGCCCCTAAACGTCCACAAAACAAGTTATTCAGTCCTCCAGAGTGAAAAAGATTTCGCTACCGGCCCCTAAACGTCCACAAAACAAGTTATTCAGTCCTCCAGAGTGAAAAAGATTTCGCTACCGGTCCCTAAACGTCCACAAAACAAGTTATTCAGTCCTCCAGAGTGAAAAAGATTTCGCTACCGGCCCCTAAACGTCCACAAAACAAGTCATTCAGTCCTCCAGAGTGAAAAAGATATCGCTACCGGTCCCTAAACGTCCACAAAACAAGTTATTCAGTCCTCCAGAGTGAAAAGGATTTCGCTACCAGTCCCCTAAACGTCCACAAAACAAGTTGTTCAGTCGTCCAGAGTATATAAAAAAATTTCGCTACCGGCCCCTAAACGTCCACAAAACAAGTTATTCAGTCCTCCAGAGTGAAAAAGATTTAGCTACCGGTCCCTAAACGTCCACAAAACAAGTCATTCAGTCCTCCAGAGTGAAAAAGATTTCGCTACCGGCCCCTAAACGTCCATAAAACAAGTCATTCAGTCCTCCAGAGCGAAATTCGAAGATTTCGCTCCTGGTCCCCTTACGTTCAATCTACGTTGTAGAGCCTGGTGGTGACGGAAGAGGACACGGAGCCTTTGAGGGAGCGGCGTCAGTGACTGCGTGGTGGTGTCCGTCGCGTGTTTGTCGACATTTGGGGGCTGTGGACTGAGGGATTACTTCCGATCTCTCGTTTATCCAACGACTTGGGTGAAGGGGGGCCCGGCGCTCTCTGCTGTTGGTTTGTTGCCATTCCCGACTCGTTGCGGACAGACGGGCGGGCGACAAGGGGCTGCGGCGGGCAAAGGTTCGAGTCTCTGGAGGCTGGAGTGGATGGAGGTGGGGAAAGGGGAAGGGGAGGGGGGGATGAGGGGGTTAGGGGGGAGGTAGTGAAAATGATGCTGGGACGGGCTGGTCAACATGGACTATTTGGGGCCAAGGAGTGGGGGGAAGGGGGTGGGGGTTGGGGGTGGGGGGTGGTGGATGGGGGTGAGGGGATGGGGCGGGGGTTGACAAAACAGACCTGATTTTATCAGACTCCACTCTTCTCTCATCGGCTCTTTCCTCCTCCCTCCCTCCCACCACCCGCTCTCCCTCCCTCCCACAACCCAACCGTTACTTTTCCGCCCAACAGACCGGAAGTATTGTACCCCCTCCCCCAACCCACTTTCTCTTCCACTCCCCTTTCTCTCGATCACTGTACCTCTAACACATGTCATGATTGATACTTGTATAGCGCCTATAGTCTTCGGTCCGAGACCAGGCTCCAGGCAGTTCACAAAGACGCAGTCATTTACGTAAACCTGTGTAGAGCCGACTGATAGCTGCCTTTCCACGCTCACCATTCACTTCCTGTGTCATTCAGTCGAGCTTCAGTCACACGGATAGACATACATGTCTTATAAAACCTCGTACCCCTCGCCCCCCCACCCCCACACACAACCCTCCACAGCCCCCCCCACCCCCACACCGCAAGTCGTTTCTCTCCCCTTACCGATCCCCCTTTCCTTGTTTCCTTTCAATGTCATTGCTGACATTTCTGTAACATTCTATTCTATACAAAGACGATGTTTGTGACGTTTGCCAGGAATCATATTTTCCTTGCCCATGATAACAGTTATGGACAAGCTCCCATTATTTCATTTTTTTTCTCGTATTCAGACCTAAAGTGAAATGAAGCCAAAAGAGATCGAATTAGAAATGAAAGATGAAAAAGAGAATTGGGGTGGTTTTGCAATGACCCGTAAAATGAAACCATGGAGACCGATCATCAGACAGAATGCAATTAAAACAACAAGAATACACACACACACACACACACACACACACACACACACACACACACACACACACACACACACACACACACGAAGCGAAAAAGGAAAGAGAAGACAACAAAGCTACACCAACAACAACCAACCAACCAACCAACCAAAACAACAAAGAAACAAATACCTGAAGTAGTTTATTCTAGACTGATCGCATCACACGAATCATAACGTTCTCGCAAGAGTCACTGACACAACACATGAGACGCATTGAAAACATGCTGTATACTGTGGACTAGAGGACATTGATTGATAGCAACAATGCAACCATGCAGGACATAGGGCAACTACAAGACCATCCTCCAGGGAAAGGCTGAGGGACAGAGGCCTCGGGGAAATCACAGAAGGAAGTGGACACAGGCAAATTACCGAGTGAACCGGAAGGAGCTTTGTATTTGTACAGTTTGTATTTTTCTTTTTGTCATAACAGATTTCTCTCTGTGAAATTCGGGCTGCTCTCCCCAGTAAGAGCGCGTCGCTACATTGACAGCGTCACACTTTTTTTTGTTTTTTTTTTTCTGCCTGCGATTTTGTTTGTTTTCCTATCGAAGTGGATTTTTCTACAGAATTTTGCCAGGGCCAACCCTTTTGTTGCCGTGGTTTTTTTTTTTAAAGTGCGGTAAATGCATGCTGCACACAGGACCTCGGTTTATCGTCTCATCCGAATGACTAGCGTCCAGACAACCACTAAAGGTCTAGTAGAGGGGCAGAAAATACTGGCGACTGCCGGCTTTGCTCCACGGACCTTTCCATATCATGTATAGGTCCGTACACTGGCGCTGACACAACCGTGAGAGATTAAGGCTTGTAGCGCGGCGTTCAACAATGCTGCAGTGACCCAACAACTGTGGAGAGTTAACATGGGGACAGTCAGCGGTATGAAGAACTGAACCCCCCCCCCCACCCCCACCCCCCCTCACACACATATTTTCCGACCCAAACAGGACCTGATCATCCACCCGGAGAATGAGGCACTCACACACCAGAGCTAGTACCTCTGCTCGCTTCTGCATTTATGGAGAACATCCCATAAGTGCTGGGTCCTAGGAAACGTCAACAATTTTTTTTTGTGATAGCCATGTCCGTCCACCTCGTTTCAGTTTCAGTTTCAAGGAAGCGTCAAAGCGTGCGGACTGATCCATATACGCTACACCACATGTTTAAAAAAAGTGGACGGTAGGGGCCTGGGGTAGATGCTGTCAACGTCTATTGTTTAACAGAGCAGAAGTAGTAGTAGTAGTAGTAGTAGTAGTAGTAGTAGTAGTAGTAGTAGTAGTAGTTCAGGAGGCCAAAAGAAGCGCTTCAGAGAGCAACGCAGACAGGCCAGGAAAAGCAGTGCCAGCAAGTCCCTGACAGCCGCCACCATCCCCTGTCCACACTCCGTCAGAACCTTCCGGGCGCGGATTGGCCTGACCAGTCATCTGCGCACCCACAGATCCCAACCCACCCACCCCCAGGATGACTAGATGATCCTCGTCGATCCCGACGGACGAACCACAGTAGTCCAGTTCATTTGCTCAAGAAGGCGTCACTGCGTTCACACAAATCCATACATACACACAGCAAGACTCGGCCAGTTAGAAACAAAGACATACACTTTCACTTTTGACTTTAATTCCCGCAGGATGCTTAACAAAACATATTAGTGGATGATTATGTAAGTTTTGTAATTGATGTTATCCATGTGTTCATGATGTTATCTGTACACTCTTGATGTTATCCGTGCATACTTGAAATATTTGTGGGGTGCAATGTATTGTATTCTCAATATTTGTTCATTAAAAAAATAAAAAGATCCATATATACGTTACACCACATCTACAAAGCAGATGCCTGACCAACAGCGTAACCCAACGAACATAGTCAGGCTTTGAGGGAAAATAAGATAAGCAGAAGCAGCAACTGTAGTAGTAGTAGTAGTAGTAGTAGTAGTAGTAGTAGTAATAGCAGAAGCAAGGTTACCGCTCGTCTTACAAACAATAGATTTGCACCTGTTGGTGTTCAGCCAAACAATCCAGTCCTGTGACGGAAGGCATTATCTGTTGCAAACCTCGTATCTCCCTGTTATTATGTCTTTTCGCGTGTCTGTCTGTCTGTCTGTCAACCTACCTGTTGTCTGTCTGTCTGTTTATCCGCAGCAATTGCATGCCTTTGCAACATGCAAGGGAAGTGGACAGAATTCGTCTTTTGAAGTTATACCCTGACCAGCACTTTTTAATTCAGATGTGTCAAGATAGTGGAATATTGAACCCCCCCCCACGCCCCCCACACACACACACACTCTGTCTCTCAGAAGCAAGCAAGCAAGCAAGCAAAAGCAGTACAGTAACAGTGCAAGTGAGGATACAAACAAAAAGAGAGAGGAGAGGAGAGACAGAGAGGGAAAGGGAGAGAGAGGGGGGAGAGAGAGAGAAGGAAAGAGAGAGGGAGAGAGAGAGGGAGAGAGAGAGAGAGAGAGAGAGAGAGAGAGAGAGAGAGATACATAGGCAAAGTCACAGATACATAGAGACAGACAGACGGAACCCCCCCCCCCCACACACACACACGCACACGCACACACACACACACACAGAAAGAGACAAAGGCAAACAAACAGAGACACAGACAGAGAAAGTAGCTTCCTCAGTGTTTAACTTTCTCCCTGGTCGGTAGTGGCCATTGCCTGTGGTATCGGGACGAACATCAAAGGCGGGCGGTAAAGCAGCGGCTCCTAGGTCCACCCAGTGAGAGTCAGACCGCCAACGTCGACACACCAACCAAGCAGGCAACCAACCAACCAATCAACCAGCCAACCAACTAGCCAAGAAGCCAACCAACACACACACACACACACACACACACACACACACACCAATACAGGTACTGCAGCGCCAAGGGGCCTGCTAAAATGAACACACAAAAACACAAAGAGGCGCTCGCCTACACACACACACACACACACACACACACACGCATACACATACACACACACACATACACATACATACACACACACGCACACACGTCTTAGACATTGAAGGCTTCCCTGATACAGACACACAGACACGGACACGCAGACACATTCATACAAATGCGCACGCAAACGCACACGTACACTAATATTTCTGCTACTGCTACTGCTACTGCTACCGCTGAGGCAGGGTTCTGCTTGCATTCGCACAGGTGAACAAGCCATGCCAATTATTTCACGTTTTAGACATGGAAAGCTACACTGACACATACACAAACACACAGACACACGCACACACGCACACACACGCACGCACACATACATACATACACTATTACCGCTACTGCTGCTGCTACTACTACTACTACTACTACTACTACGACTACGACTACTACTAAAAGTTCCACGACTACATTTTATGATGACGATAATAATAACGATGATCACAGTAATAATGATAATGATGATAATAACAACAATGATGATGATGATGATGATGATGACAATACTACTAAGTACGTTGAATCAAAACAGGCACCACTGAACAACACCGAAGTGACTCAGCAGCAGTGCAGGGTCTCTCTCCTCTGGTGTGTGGCCTCCTGGCGACTTAACATCGATGGTTCCCTGCGGACTGCCGACGCTGGAACTGTGACGGACGAACCTGGGTGTGGCCGTGTATGGGGGAATCTGAAAGAGCGGCGTGGGAGTAATGCCACTGAAACGGTGCAGATGATGGGGCAGAAAAAAAAATCCCTCGGGATCAGTCTGCCTGTCTGATTCTGTATATGTTATGTTTAAAAATAAAGAAATAAAAAAACGCACATACATGTTCATCATGCTTACAATTGTGTAGTGAACCATTCATGAGAGGCAAAGGCTAAACAGAAAATGGTCCTAATCCGAAATAGCAGCAACAGCATCAGCTGGTATATTCGGGCGGAAGTTACTTTTTGTAACGGTTATACCAAAACTCCACTAAAATGCTGCTGATTCTTTTGCAGCTGCTGGTGCTGTTGCTGCTAGTTCGGATTAGGACCATTTCTGTTTTTATGTGTATCTATCTGTTTCCCTCCACCCCCCCTCTCTCTCTGTCTACACACACACACACACACAAACACACACACACACACACACACACACACACACATATATATATATATATATATTGCAGACAAGGGGAAGATGTGAAATTATATAACATATATAAAAATTCACATCTTCCCCTTGTCTGCAAAATAGAAATGTATATGAATGCAGCATACAAACAGATGGTTTATAAACCTTAAACGTCTTTGACACACATACCAATGTCATTCAGGCCTGTCACATGGAGAATGGTGAGATGATGTAGTAAACTTGTGTATGCTGTTTTCGTAGCACTGAAGAACTGGAGACTGCTCACCAGAATCACAAATGCAAACTATACTCTTGCTGTTTGTTGTTTCACGGTCAACAAGTTTGTAGCGCATGATCTGTGTTGTTTCTTATCCGGCAATGGACTTTCTTAGTATTTAGTAGAATAAACGTAAGATGTTTAAAAAACAAGAGCAACAACAACAACAAAATAAAACAACAATAACAA
>NC_134876.1:79236173-79281173 GCF_041734735.1 Babylonia areolata | reverse complement strand
ACGTAGACGGTGTGGAGATGTTCATCGTTCCAAATGAACAATACTGAGTGAAGTTTCAATTCTCCCTCCCCCATCCCCGCACAAGCCAACGAAATGACGAAAGACAAAAACAACAATAATAAAAAAAAAGAAGAAAAAAAAGAAAAGAAAAGAAAAAAAAGAAGAAAAAAAAAAGAAAGAAAAGAAAAACAGCCACACAGGCTGCTCTTGAGAAAGGAACTATCTTAAAAGTGTGGGCGAGCCTGAAGTTCACAGACCAAGAAAATGAAGAAATGTTTTTGGGGTAAAACACACACATATATACACACAATCTCTTGAGTCAGTGACTAAACGTTACCCACCAGCATTGCAAAACTCCTCTGTGTTTAAACAACAAACAAACACACACACACACATACACACACAGAGGGGAGGGGGGAGGGGAAGAGGCATTTTTTTTTTTTTTTAAAGACACATGAGAGTACGAATCGAAACGAACAGCACAGAGCTGATGATATTATTAGCTCTACATAACTCTTCTATACAACTATCTGATTTTATTTCAGTCATCTGACTTCCAATTCTCTTTAATCTTAATCACATCTTAAAAAATAATGTATTTACTCGTTTATTTATTTTGTTTAATTATTTCATTCGTCAAGGCCTGACTAGCGCGTTGAGTTTATCCCCAAGTCAAGTATCTGTTTTTTTTTAAAATGCAGATGTGGTGCAGTGCATATGGATAAGCCCGCACGCTCTCACACCTCCTTGAAAATGAATGAAACGGAAACTGTCTGAAACCATACGACAGACATACCCACAGGGTTTTCTCACCCTGACCATCTCCCTCAGCCATTAACAGCAGGCACTCACTATACTCCAGAAAAAAAGAAAGGAAAGAAAAGAAAAAAGGGATGAACAGTCCCACCGCCTTTGTACGACCATCGGGGCAGTGAATTCATATCCAACGTGTCCAGGGTTCGGCATAGTGAGGTGGGGCCCATTCTTCTCCTTTAAACCTTCCCCAAACCGAAGTCAGGTATCCATTCACACCTGGGTGGAGTGGAAAAAAAAAATCGGAGTAAGGTGCCTTTCCTAATGATACAACACGACGCCGAAACGGGGTCTCGAAGCCTGGTGACTGGTGAACACTGGATCACAAGTCCAACGCCTAACCAGTTTTGCCACGGCGCCATTTTGGTCCCCACCCCTAAACGCCAGAGCTCGTGTCAATTAACTGCCAACATCAAGCCGAAAAAAAAACCAACAACAAAAAACAAATACGACCTGTGAGAGACGATAACCTCGCACATGTTTTGACATCTGGTTTTAAGCTGACACATACCCACCTCTGGAGTTCTCTGGGGGAGAGGGAGGGTGTGTGTGTGTGTGGGGGGGGAGGTGGGGGTATGGGGCGGGGGAGGGGGGTATGGGGGGGGGGAGGGGCGGCAGAGGCATGAGAGGCGAAAATTCCTTTAAACACAAGTGACTCAAATCTGTTCGAAGCTCCTCTCCCAGTCTTCACATTCCACTTTACGGAAGTGAAGCAAAGACAAGCGAGATTAAACCCCTGAATCCCCCCTGCCCCCAAAATGGTGCTTTTACACACGTACACACACACACGTGACACACATGCACACATACCACTTCCCACTCACCTCCCCCCCCCAACCCCTTCACACACACACACACACATACAAACTCGACGATCACCATCTTCAGACCAAAACCAAAACCCACTTGCGACCGACGCCCGCCTGACGCGGCAGCCAATCACAGCCCACGTTACAGATGGGGCGAACATCCGCCCCTCTCGCCATGCTTCTAATCACCCCTAACAACCCCCTACCCCGACTGATAACACCCTGTCACTTAACCGCGCAAAACATTTTTGCCTGCACCAACTAGTGAACAAGCACGACTACGGCGGCGAGTCGCAAACGTATCTTACAGACCACTGACCTCTACACGAAACACACATCTAAGTTTTTTTTTCAGACCCATCATTTGCAAGCGACGTCTCCGGCACTGGCTGGGACAAGTACTGAGGATCCCCCGTAACAAAATTCGCAAGCCAAACCCCAACCTGGACACTTTTACAGACCGAAGAAAATCGAAAGGCCCAAGATGAACTGGCAGAAACAGTGCAGTGGAGAGAGAGAGAGAGAGAGAGAGAGAGAGAGAGAGAGACTTCAGACTTGTTCACAAGACGATGAGGTGATGATACTAGACTGAGGACCGCAAAGAATGTACCACATTGGCTGCCTCGTGCATTTAATTAAACGACACGGGAGCAACTAAATCTAAAGTAATAAGTTTTAGATCTATCAAAGGTCGGGGGGAAAACAAGCCAGGGGGGGGGGGGGGGGGGGGATATCCTACAGGGAGGGAAGGGGGGGGGGGGTGTAAATAAAGGATGGGCCAGACCACGGAAGCTCGGTGACGCGGAGGGCTGGTTCGGGTCAGAGATTGAAATCTTAACCACTGGACCCCTTCTGAGCGGGTCAGATGTTAACGCCCCATTAACTGGAGGTGTCTCAAACTTTGGACAGGGTAGATTTCCACACGCGTCGACACCAGATTGGTTGTCGAAAAAACGCAACAACACGACAGCTCTGTGAACAGCACTGGTGTGTGTGTGTGTGTGTGTGTGTGTGTGTGTGTGTGTGTGTGTGTGTGTGCGTGTGTATGTGTGTTGTGTCGTGTTGTGTTGCGTGTGCGTGCGTGCGCGCGCGTGTATGTGTGTGTGTGTGTGTGTGTGTGTGTGTGTGTGTGTGTGCCTGTGAATGAAAACGAGTGGGAAAGAGACATGATATATTTACACTCCGTAACACAGTTTAAATGAAACTGAATGTGAGCCTGTCGTGGTCCCAAACGCGAAGACAACCATTTATTTTATCAGTTATGGTTATATCCTTCATCATTTCTTACCAGTTGCCTTTAATTCAAACGAATTAAAAGAAAAACACGCAAGAAAAGGTCCATTCGATTCATTTCACTGAAGATTATATATATATATATATATATAAAATTTTTTTCTCCCCCAGTTGGAAATAAACTGAAATGAGACGTTGAGTTGTTGAAATAAGAGGACAGAGACAGATAGATAGACAGACAGATAGATAGAAGGATAGATAGAGCGAGAGTGAAAGAGAGCGAGCGAGATAGATAGATACAGAGAGAGAGAGAGAGAGACAGACAGACAGACAGACAGTGAGAGAGGGTAACAGTAGGGAATTAAACGATTTTACCATATTAATGACTGTCATTCGATTCAGAAACAGACGTTTGGAACCCGCTTATCCATGTACAGATAATGCAGTCATGAGTTTCTTTCCTTTTTGATTCAGTTCTATGGGGTTTCAAACATGCCAACGTTGGACGATTGAGAATGTTTTTCGAACGAAATTCATGAATGTGTTTTAAGTGTGTGTGTGATTCAGGCTGAAATTCACACATTAGATAATAAATACGTTTAAACACACACACACACACACACGCACGAGCGCGCGTTGATATAACTCAGATCTCCTACACCTTGATACCCTCCTTCACTCATCCCTCCGAAATAAAATCAAGATGCAAAAAAGTTCTGTCATAATGTTCGACCGGCGAAAAACCAGTGGCCACATCCAAACACATCAAACGAACTGGGTCCTGGCCTTTCTCAGAAGACTGTGAAGCTCGCTAGCTATTCCATAAAAAAAAATCCATATATCATTACAATTCATAATAACGTACATGTTAGGAATACTATTCATAGAAAAGTAAACCATGTAAAGAAATTTTAAGAGAATTTGCCACAGGGCGAGTGACCGCTACCAGCGATAGCTATGCCAAAATGCCTCCAGATAGCCCAACTGTACTCAGTACACCTCGTAACGTGGCTTTTATTACCCGTGTCCACAGTCAGATACACATCCACCAACATTCCCATCAATATTCATCTTGGGCGTTTGATTTATAGATCTGTGAATAAAGTTCAATGTCAAGTTTTGACAAAACCTAAAATTCAACGGCTATAGCGAGTTCAATGCAAACGTGATCATACACGGTTGTTGTTGTTTTTTTTTCTTTCCTGAAAACAGATTTTGTTTTTTCGTTGTTTTCTACCTTCGTTTCTTTCTTCATCCTTTCTTCCGTCCTTCCACACATTTTTCATCCTCCCTGTCCTTTTTTTCTTTCTTTCTGAATTCTTTTTTTCTCTCCAATGAATACAGAAGGAGAGGGGCGGGAAATGGAGCTAAAAAAATCGTTTCAACCTCCCCACCCTCCAGTTCTTTTAAAGGACGTATTGTTGATGATGATGGTGATGAAAACAGCTGAATAACAAAGATAAAAGAAGGGTGTATGAGCAAAAGTAAAACCAATGAAAAGACAGATCATGTCAAAGAAACAATCCTAGCAACACACTGATAATCTTCCCAGCTTAACCATAAACTTTCAAACACGAGAAAAAAAGAAAATGAAAAAAAAGGCGTGAAAAAGGTAATAAATCACAAAAAAGATTGCATAAGCAAAAGTAAAATCAGTGAAAAGACACGTTATCAGATCATGTCCCAAAAGAAACACAAGCGGTTCATTGAATAAACAATCCTAGCAACACATTGATGATCTTCCCAGCATAACAACAAACTTTCAAACACGAAAAAAAAAAGAAAGAAAAAAAAGCGTGAACAAGGTCATATGAGCACAAAAAAAGATTGCATAAGCAAAAGTAAAATCAATGAAAAGACACGTTATCGGATCATATCCCAAATTAAACGCAAGCGGTTAATCAAAGAAACTACCCAAGCAACATATTGATGATCTTCCCAGCTTAACCATAACCTTTCAAACACGAGAGAATAAAAGGCGTGAACAAGGTCATAAGAGCACAAAAAGGAGCAGTGTGGTTAAAAAAGAGCACCAGGACAAACAAGTGGGAAAACTGAGGTAAGTGATTTAATGATGGAAAACAAAGTGCATAATGAGGTAAGTGATTTAATGATGGAGAAGGAAAACAAAGTGCATAATGAGGTAAATGATTTAATGATGGAGAAGGAAAACAAAGTGCATAATGAGGTAAATGATTTAATGATGGAGAAGGAAAACAAAGTGCATAATGAGGTAAGTGATTTAATGATGGAGAAGGAAAACAAAGTGCATAATGAGGTAAATGATTTAATGATGGAGAAGGAAAACAAAGTGCATAATGAGGTAAGTGATTTCACGACGGAGAAGGAAAACAAAGTGCATAATGAGGTAAGTGATTTCACGACGGAGAAGGAAAACAAAGTGCATAATGAGGTAAGTGATTCAATGATGGAGAAGGAAAACAAAGTGCATAATGAGGTAAGTGATTTAATGATGGAGAAGGAAAACAAAGTGCATAATGAGGTAAGTGATTCAATGATGGAGAAGGAAAACAAAGTGCATAATGAGGTAAGGAATTTGATGACGGAGAAGGAAAACAAAGTGCATAATGAGGTAAGTGATTCAATGACGGAGAAGGAAAACAAAGTGCATAATGAGGTAAGTGATTCAATGACGGAGAAGGAAAACAAAGTGCATAATGAGGTAAGTGATTTAATGATGCAGAAGGAAAACAAAGTGCATAATGAGGTAAGTGATTTAATGATGGAGAAGGAAAACAAAGTGCATAATGAGGTAAGTGATTTCACGACGGAGAAGGAAAACAAAGTGCATAATGAGATAAGTGATTTAATGATGCAGAAGGAAAACAAAGTGCATAATGAGGTAAGTGATTTAATGATGGAGAAGGAAAACAAAGTGCATAATGAGGTAAGTGATTTAATGATGGAGAAGGAAAACAAAGTGCATAATGAGGTAAGTGATTTAATGACGGAGAAGGAAAACAAAGTGCATAATGAGGTAAGTGATTTAATGATGCAGAAGGAAAACAAAGTGCATAATGAGGTAAGTGATTTAATGATGGAGAAGGAAAACAAAGTGCATAATGAGGTAAGTGATTTAATGATGGAGAAGGAAAACAAAGTGCATAATGAGGTAAGTGATTTAATGATGGAGAAGGAAAACAAAGTGCATAATGAGGTAAATGATTTAATGATGGAGAAGGAAAACAAAGTGCATAATGAGGTAAGTGATTCAATGATGGAGAAGGAAAACAAAGTGCATAATGAGGTAAGTGATTTAATGACGGAGAAGGAAAACAAAGTGCATAATGAGGTAAGTGATTTAATGATGGAGAAGGAAAACAAAGTGCATAATGAGGTAAGTGATTTAATGATGGAGAAGGAAAACAAAGTGCATAATGAGGTAAGTGATTTAATGATGGAAAACAAAGTGCATAATGAGGTAAGTGATTTAATGGTGGAAAACAAAGTGCATAATGAGGTAAGTGATTTCACGACGGAGAAGGAAAACAAAGTGCATAATGAGGTAAGTGATTCAATGACGGAGAAGGAAAACAAAGTGCATAATGAGGTAAGTGATTTCACGACGGAGAAGGAGAACAAAGGGGGTTATGCACGATTCAAAACCTTTACAACTAACCAGAAAAGCAACAGTACACACGAGTGAAAGCACTGGGGTTTGCAAGGGCTACGTTATTGCTGTGTTCACAAGACCTTCGTGAGACAGAAGGTTTGTGTTTTTGTTTTTGAAGAAGCGTTCCATCAGTCGTCTACATAATTATTCACATGATAATATATTACGGATTTTTTTTTTTTTTTTAACTTTTAAGAATATAGGTTAAGACAAGCAATATTGTTATTGATATATTGCAAAATTTTGTTACTGGTATATTACACTCTGTAAAATGAGTACATGGTACACTTGCTTTTCGTAAAACTTTGTGGTTTATGAAGGTTGAACAAACAGACTCGAGAGGTCTGCTTGACATGGGTATTATAGGTACATGAAAATGTCATAGTCAAAAACCAACAAAAGCAAAAGCTAGCGAGTTAGATATTTCTTTCAAGAGGGAAACATTGTGCAGTGGATCTGAAAGTCACCCAACATCAATAATAACAACGAGCAGATCAATGCAATGTGAAGAATTAAAAAAAAAAAAGAAAAAAAAAAAAGAGAAAAATATTATTTTGAAACCATTCTGGATCATTTTTGGTTTTTCATACGATTATGATAAACATGGAAAGCCACCCACCCCAAACCCCCGAAAACTCCTCCCTCTCATAATTATCAAAACAATAACTGAAATATCACAGACTAAGCAGTAAGTAGTACAATAACTCCCCACAATCTCATAACCAACAAAAAATAATAACTGAAGTACCACGGACTAAGCAGTACAACAGCTCCCTCAGTCTCATAATCAACAACAAAAATAACTGAAATATCACAGACTAAGTAGTACAACAAATCCCTCAGTATCATAACCAGCAAAACAATAACTGAAACATCACAGACTAAGCAGTAAAACAACTCCCCTTCTCATTTGACCAACAAAACAATAACTGAAACATCACAGACTAAGCAGTAAAACAACTCCCCTTCTCATTTGACCAACAAAACAATAACTGAAACATCACAGACTAAGCTATAAGCAGCAGATCAACACCTTCAAGTGAATGAAAACGTGAATACAACAAAACATACAAAAGAAAGCAAAAATATATCATCCATGCGTCAGAAACATTTTGCAGCACACCAGCGGCGACTCGTTTGTTCCACTTATTCTTTCGTCACTTTTATATATATATATAAAAAAAATCAAACAAACTAAAAACAAACAAACAAATAAACAACAACAATAACAGTTTGTCGCTTAAATGCGTTGCATTTGTCCGAAAGGACCCCAGTCTGAACGATGGCTTTGTTTACCGAATATTTGTCTTTAATTAACCCTTTCACCGCCAGTCAATTTAGAGTACAAAATTCCCTTGTGGTATAAACACAGAAAAGACAGTGGCTAAGAACAGCTATGCGATGCATAGAAAATATGGCCTATCCTACCACTGAACATTAAGAGCAGTAGGTTATGGATAACAGACCAATGAATAGCCCACCTTTCAGTGACATGGGTCCTCTACCACGCCTGTGCATGAATGCGAACTTGGCGGTGAAAGGGTTAAAAAGTTCCATAGCCTTTTACCGTCAGAGGGGCAGTGAATTTATAGTCACTGTATCTAACAGAACTCAGCACAATAAGGCGGGGCCTAATCTTTCCTTTCCGTTTGACCAGGAAAGGGCAGAAACATTGACTCTGGCTTTGTCTGGTTCCACTGTCACTGTCATCTGCTCTAAATTAGTTAAAGGCATACTCGGTCACTTCGGAAGAAATGAAACCCCGACCCTTTTTGTCTTCGCTACCCAGCATCGCTTCGATTTTCGTTTTTCTTTCTAGACTGGTCCATACCCGTTACTCTTAAAAAAAACAAAAAAACAACCACCCAAACTATCGACTGTGTGTTGCAAGAAACAAAAACAATAATAAAACAAACCCACAAGCTTCTGAATGGTTTGACATGGTTTGGTAAATACCGACTTTTCTCTCTTTGCTGACTAGCATCATCTTTTGTCCAGAGAGAGAGAGAGAGAGAGAGAGAGAGAGAGAGAGAGAGAGAGTTGTTTTGATTAAACGGCATCGTTCTGTCACATTGACATTAATTTGTGATCAGACTAAGCAGCTTTGCTTTCGAAAGTTCTTTGACCAAAATAATACTGAACACATTGCAACGCCACCGCTGGACACATGTAGTCCAATTTACAGGACAAAATGCAGGTGAATAATACTGATAATAAAAAAACCCAACAATACATCACATTTTCCGTTGCTACTTTTAGGTAAAGATTTTACGATCCTACTGCTGGGCAATGAAATGAAATATTGATCACAAAGTAAGCGACATTCTACAAATAATTACATTACAACACGGAACATGTTATACAGCTCCAGTCATCACCTTGTTATCTGCTGGTGAGCATGACGCGGTGTCAGGGAATTGCATAACGGGTGGTTTGCGCACACATAGGCACTGACTGGTTTTACTTTGAGCTGATAGCTGTGTGTCAGACTAGAAAGAAAGTAAAAAAAAAAAAATAAAAAAAAGAAGAAGAAAAAACCCCATTGAGAAACTGATGTCTATGGGGAAAGAGTTTGGCAATACAGGAAAACTGAGCTCCGTAATTTCGTAGAAACTCGGCAGAAGGCTGAGAGAGATGAGCGGGCAGAGAGCTTTAAATAAACACTGACCCTTCAAACTATCTGTACTCGAGAGACAGAGAACGGAGTGGGAGTTACACATTATCACAGATAGCATCACAATTTCATCTTTTCGTTGAAGGACATCATTCACAAATTCCCAGAGAACAAATGTTACAAACTTTCCCATATTAAAGATATTAAAGATCACCACCACCAACAACAAAAGCGTGTGTGTGTGTGGGGGGGAGGGGGGTGGCGGGGTGGAGGAGGGCACGGGGGGTGGGGTGGGGGGTGCGGGGAGAAGTTGCGGGGGGTCGGGGCACAACCACGATTGTGAAAGCACTGGATGCAGCAATGAAAAATTCAGAAGAAATGTTCAAACGCGTGAAACACTATCACCAACTGTGTGTGCAATCTACGAACGTTTACTGACAAAGCGTCCCGGCGGCCAGAAAGCGGCCAGGGTCCCGGGGTTCGATTCCCAGGTAGCAAGAACCGGATTTCTTTTACTGTCCCCTCTCTCTCCACTAGACCTTGTGTGATGTCAAGTCTTTTGGGTGAGACGATAAACCGTTATCTAGCGTGTGTAAACAACAACAACAACAAGAGCAAAATTCACCCACACGACCCCCTTCCACCCTCCCCTCCACCTCCCCCGCCCCCCCCCCCCAAAAAAAAAAAACTTGAAGAAAAAAAGAAAAAAGACAATAAGAGAATGGTTTCTTGAGAAAAAAAGGTGTAAAAATCCGTACTGATTGATCTATATAAAAACGCGTGCATGCATGCATGCAGAGAGAGAGAGAGACAGACAAACAGAGAGAGAGAGAGAGAGAGAGAGAGAGAGAGAGAGAGAGAGAGAGAGAGAGAGAGAGGGTGCCGCCAAAGTATGGCGATGCGCACTCCCCCCTCCCCCCCCCCCCTCCCAGCCACCACCCCCTATCCCCCCCCTCTCCTTCCTCCCACGAGAAAGCACTGACCCCCCCCCCCCAAAAAAAAAAGGAGGGTCCAGCCAATACTACTTTTATTTGAAAACTCTTCGACGACATTGTTGTCGTTGTTGTCGTTGTCGTTGTAGCGGTGGTCGTTCATCACATGAGGTCGGAGCCCATGAGGTCGGAGCGGCCGCCCACCTTGTACAGACGGCTGTGCTCCCGCTCGTGGCCGTCCAGCAGGTGTCGGTCCTCCTTCATCTGGTGCCGGTGGGACTGCAGCTGGATGTAGCGCTCCTCGCGCTGCGCGTGCGCCTGCAACACACGCACGCACCCACGTAAGCACGCGCGCACACACACACACACACACACACAGAGCTTTAGTTTCACGTTTTTTCATGATAAGTGATATTGGGCGAGGCGATGAAACCCCCCCAGCAACATTAACAACAAACAAAAACTCGCATTCCATCCAGAAAAACAACAACAACATCAACAACAAACAAGCAAACAACAACAAAAAAGCAACAAAAAACTACAACAAAAACAGAAAGAACAACAACAAACAATAACAACATCAAAAAGACAGCAACACAAAACACAAAACAGCAACAATATTCTGATCGATGCCATTGAGGCGACATTCCAACATCCTTACAATGAATAGCTGTCTTCTTATTACAGAAAATCAGATGGAAAATTTGACGAAGATTTGAAAAGAAAAGTACAGCAAACCAAGTGGACTGTTCAACAAAGATTTGAAAACAACAACAACAAAACAACTGAAAAAACAACAACAAAAAAAACAAAAACAAACAAACAAACAAACAACGCGCAGTAAACCAACTGGACTGTTCAACAAAATATTTAAACAAAAAACAACAACAAACAAAAAAACAAAAACAAAAACAAACAAACAAACAGACAAACCCAACAACAAAGAAAACAACAACAACAACAACAACAACGCACACACAGAAAAACACACACACAAAAGCAACAATAACAAACGCATACACACAGAAAAAAACCACACACACACACACAAACAACAACCGCCCAAAACAACAACAACAACAACAAAAAACAACAACAACAACAAAAACCCAACAAAAAAAACAACAAACCAAACCAAACCAAACAAAACAAAACAAATAAACAAACAAACCCCCCCAAAAAACCACACACACAAAAACAAACAAAAAACCAACAACCCCGAAACAAACAAACAAACAAATAAACAACGTGTACATCAGCAATGAACAGCCTAAAATTGTTGACAATGAATATGATTTCAGGTCAGTGATATGGAACTTGAACTGATGGCAAGTAGGTATAATAATATGTGACCGACTGTTATGTGAGCAAAATACAATTTCCACCTCTCTGTCACACACACACACGCACACAGACACACACACACACACAGACACACACACACACACGCACACACACACACGTACATACACACAAAATACACACACACATCATTCACATTCTTGCAAACGGTTAACTCCCCTTTTCTCATTTCACCCACCACCACCACCACCAACACCCTCACCTCCCTGCTTCACCTCTCTCTCTCTCACTCTCTCTCTCTTCTTTGCCGGCAGTAATGAGTGAACAGGTTGCTGGAATGGGACCGACAGGGGTGGCCATTGTATTGTGGGTGGCTGTGCAGTCTCCTCCCTCACTCCCCACACCACCCCATTATCCTGTTCTGTCCTTGGGATGGCCGCGGATAGAAGGAAGGAAGGAAGGAAGGAAGGAAGGTATCTCGAGAGAACCAGATAAGACAGGCTATCTGTTCTCCTCTCCGACTCTTCTTACCACTCCTCTGCCCGCTCTCACTCTCTCCTCTCTCTCTGTCTGCAGCCAGTGCCGCTAACTTGGACGTTCAACTGTTCGCCCCCCCCCCGGCCCCCCCACCCTGTGTGTGTGTGTGTGTGTGTGTGTGTGTGTTTCGTTTTGTAGTTTTTTGGTTTTGTTTGATTGTTGTCCTTAGAGAGGAAAAAATACTAAAAATACTGATCCCCCCTCTCCCCGCGCGCGTTCCCTCTATGGGGACAAAAATATGCTCGCAACTTGCTCGTGTGTGTGTGTGTGTGTGTGTGTGTGTGTGTGTGTGTGTGTGTGTGTGTGTGTGTGTGACAGAAATGAAATTATGTGTTCCTTTATTACACTATTGTTATGAACATGTATATAAATGATTTTATATATATATATATATATATATATATATTATATCTCTCTGTGTGTGTGTGTGTGTGTGTGTGTGTGTGTGTGTGTGTGTGTGTGTGTGTGTGTGTGTGTGCATTTTGGTTGGTTTGTTTTTGTTTGTTTTCTTGTCTCTTTTTCTCTTTAAAAAAAATCTTTTTTTATTCATAGATGGCTCGATGTAACAGAAGGAATTGTTGCTTATTCAATAACCTTCATGAATAAAAAAAAAAAGGACTTTGCACGTGCACAACCTCCACACTCCGCCCCCTTCAACACCTCTCTTCCTCCCCGCACTAACACAAGCCCTTCCCTTCGAGCCTGTCGACAGAAAAAAAACAAAAAAACAAAAACAACAAAAAACACACACTGACTGCATGATTTAGTAACAGAGGATACAGTCCTGTTAATGCCATGATGACAGTGTGACAAGGGACTATCGTAATTCGTACATCAACATAACGTGTCACGCGGCTTACTGACGAAGAGAGATCAATGCATTTCCTTCCACGCCAGGAACCGTCAAAACAATAACCCATGACCTCAGTTTGGTAGTGGTCGCACATGAGTTGATCCTTCTGACACGTTTTAAAAAAAAAATTAACCCATCTTTGACTGTTTGAGATGGCTAATGATGGGCGGTTGGGATAAGTTGAATGGGGGGATACTGCAGCAGGAGATTATCACTGATTCCCCCCGAGACATTTAATTCAAACACACTGGCAGTGGTACTAATATTCCCGTGGGGGGGACAAAAGGTACATGGATCTCATTCGAAGTTGTGGCACCGGTACGGGTCAGTGAATGGGGGATTCTGGGGCAGGAGATTATCACTGATTCCCCCGAGACATTTAATTCAAACACACTGGCAGTGGTACTAATATTCCCGTGGGGGGGGGGGGGGGGGGTGGGGGTGGGGGGGGGACAAAAGGTACATGGATCTCATTCGAAGTTGCGGCACCGGTACGGGTCAGTGAATGGGGGATTCTGGGGCAGGAGATTATCACTGATTTTCCCCCGAGACATTTATTTCAAACACACTGGCAGTGGTACTAATATTCCCGGGGGAGACAAAAGGTACACGGGTCTCATTCGAAGTTGCGGCACCGGCACGAGTTACAACAAGACAACGCCTCGTGTTCTCTCTGTGCCCTGTCGGGTGACTGATGCACCGTGAGATGAGGGCCGATGAGGGCCGATGAGGGAATAAGGTGGGCGGCTGGGACGGATGAAAGGGACGCATGAAGCATAATTCCGGTAAAACACTTTGCAACAGACCAAGATGACAATCGTAGTCACCTCCACCCCATTTCAGTCCAAATTCCATTGTGTTATTAAAACCTGAATAGGGGCGGTTGTATTTCGTAAAAGAGCGTCGCCATTGCAGTTGTGTGTGTGTGTGTGTGTGTGTGTGTGTGTGTGTGTGTGTGTGTGTGTGTGTGTGTGTGTGTGTGTGTGTGTGTGTGTGTGTGTGTGTGTGTGTGTGTGTGTGTGTGTGTGTGAATAGAATAGAATAGGATAGAATAGAATACAATAGAATAGATTTTATTGTCATGAAACCTTAAGGTTTATAAGACACAAGTGCAATGGTAAATGAATGAATGAATGAATGAAAAACACACAATTAATCAATCAGTAAATGCAGTAAATTGCAGCAGCATTCATAAACAAATTTTCCTAATCTTGTTTGTATATATTCACCATCTGTTAGCATCACTTGACTTGGAATATTTCCTGTGTTATTCGAATTTTGAAGTGTGTGTGTGTGTGTGTGTGTGTGTGTGTGTGTGTGTGTGTGTGTGTGTGTGTGTGTTTGTGCGTGCGTGTGCGTGCGTGTGTGTGTATATGTGTTCAGTCATAGAAATGTTTTTTACCTGCACTACGTGGCAAAGGACCACTTGACACAATTTCATTTTCGTGAGCAACATCGTTACATCGAGACTAGTGCTCATGACACCTCTATGGATCAAGCAGAGAAGAGGAGGTGCAGGGATGTGGGTATGGACATTCCAGACTGTAACAGGCTCGAGCCTTCAGCTTGAAATCTGTCACCGTCCAGAAGGGCAGAGTGTTTTGTTTCCACCGAACCAACCTCTAGTCCACTCAAGCGATACGCAAATAAACAGTATAATACGAACGGTATCGGTTTAGCAATGTACACAGCCTGATCATGAACATATAAACATTGTATTCAGCTCGGTTTTAAAAGTGTCATATTACTGGATGCACATATATCCCATAAAGCAATGTACACGGCGATAAGACTGCCTACTTGACAGTGTACAGTCGGATATTAAAAGTATCTGTGATTTTGTCTATATGTACATTGCCAAATAAAATTTACATGGCAGTGATGTGTCCTAAACACTAAAACATGTCTGTTTAGCACAGAATACAGTTGAATAAAAGTGTCTGCGATATAGCAAGATAAAAGAACCACCTGTACGCAATAGCAGGTGTATCTAGTCTATATAACAACATAATCTCTGTATCAGATAGCAGTATAGTATGAAGACATATCCATGTATCAATACATGTGACATGATGGCCACAAACTGAATAGGACTGGGACTGAATGGCATTAAATGTCTGACAAACATTGTGGTCTTTGAAAAGCATGATTTACAGCAGGATCTATGTTACAAAGACTCATGATGGAAGGAAACGGTATGATATTTGATTTGATAGAATTACCACAGTGTCATGCTTGGTTTTATCATGGAAATGCGGGTATCATAGAACTAAAGAAGCCCCCCCCCTCCCTTTTTTTTAAATTTTTATTATTATTATTTTTTTTTTTACAAAGATGGTTTCTTATGGCACTTTGCAAAGATTGTCCTAACGGAACATGAATGTATGGAAAAGCGGGTATCATAGAACTAAAGAAGCCATCTTTTTACAAGGAAAATTTCTGATGGTACTGTGCAAGCGTTGTCCAAACGGAACATGGATGTATAGAAAAAAACGGGTATCATAGAACTAAAGAAGCCATCTTTTCACATGGAAAATTTCTGATGGTACTTTGCAAGCATTGTCCAAACAGAACATGGATATATCAAAATTGCATCCACAGATGATAAGTTAACAAATAAATGGTCAGTCTCTGACGGTCTTGGAAAGGCCCAGTTGTCATTTCTTCTCCACGAGCGGTTTCCTTTCCCTGAGCTGCCTTTTTGTTGCTAATGGGTGTGTGTGTGTGCATTTGCTGATAATGATCTGACGTCAATCAGGTAAATGGGAGTGGTACAGATGCTCTGCCACTTCCTTATCCGATCTGACTTCTTCTTCTGCGTTCACTCGTATGCACACGAGTGGGCTTTTACGTGTATGACCGTTTTTACCCCGCCATGTAGGCAGCCATACTCCGTTTTCGGGGGTGTGCATGCTGGGTATGTTGTTTCCATAACCCACCGAACGCTGACATGGATTACAGGATCTTTAACGTGCGTATTTGATCTTCTGCTTGCATATACACACGAAGGGGGTTCAGGCACTAGCAGGTGTGCACATATGTTGACCTGGGAGATCGGAAAAATCTCCACCCTTTACCCACCAGGCGCCGTCACCGTGATTCGAACCCGGGACCCTCAGATTGAAAGTCCAACGCTTTATCCATTCGGCTATTGCGCCCGTCATCCGATCTGACCAATCAAAAGATTCTCTCTCTCTCCCTCTCTTGTCCGAATAAAACATGTGAACCAACACCCTTTTGTTTCTGTCTGTCTCTGTTTAAACACAAAGTCTCTCTTTCTCATTCAGGAACGACATGATGTGTTGTCTGTCTATATTAAATCAATTTGGATCACTGACCAACGGAAAAAAAATCTCTTATCATGATGTATAAAGATACGTGTTTACCTGCTGAAACCAATGTTGAACTACGAGGACAGAAAGCTAAAACTCTGAAAAAAAAGTGGGAGAAAGATCAATAGTAAGATGTACAATGCTGAACAAAGTTCTTGGCGACCTGAGTATAACAATGAGGAGGAGGAGGAGGAGGAGAGGAGGAGGAGGAGGAGGAAGAGGAGGAGGAGGAGGAGAAGAAGAAGAAGAAGAGGAGGAACAGCACGAGCAAAACAAAGAAGAAGGAGAAGAAGAAGAAGAAGAAGAAGAAGAAGAAGGAGGAGGAGGAGGAGAAGAAGAAGAAGAAGACGAAGAAGAAGAAGAAGGAGGAGAAGAAGGAGAAGAAGAAGAAGAAGAAGAAGAAGAAGAAGAAGAAGAAGAAGAAGAAGAAGAAGAAGAGGAGGAGGAGGAGGAGGAGGAGGAGGAGGAGAAAGAAGAAGAAGAAGAAGAAGAAGAAGAAGAAGAAGAAGAAGAAGAAGAAGAAGAAGAACGAAAAGGAGAAGAAGAAGAACAACAACAACACGAGCAAAACAAAGAAGGAGGAGAAGAAGAAGAAGAAGAAGGAGGAGGAAGAGGAGGAGAAGAAGAAGAAGAACGAGAAGGAGAATAAGACGGCGCAGAAGAACAGCAAGAACGACAAGAAGAAACCGATCGGCGACGTGCACGTCTCTCAGCGCCGGACAACAAAGACAACGAGGAAATCCTTCAAGAAAGCTACTGACGACGGGCGTGATGGAGGCCATCCATCACTGTCACATCAAGACAAGAGGTCAGTTCTGGCTTGGCCAGACGGACTAAACGCTATCCTTCGCCCCCCCCCCCCCCCCCTGCTTCAACAAGTCCCCCCCTCCCCCGCGCCCCCCTGTGCACACACACACACGCTCCAGTTCTTGATACACAGACCTCCAGAATGAACCCCACGGATAACAGTTGTGCGGTACAACCCTCTGGCTGGAGTTATCGCTGGAGTTATCGCGTAAACCAACTGCGTCTGTTGGTTTTAATCCATCTCTTTAATAACGATTTGATGAGCAAGTCCGGCATATCTTGGATCCAGCGACGTAGGTTTGTCCACAGACTGTCTGCCTGTTTGTTTGTTTGTCTGTCTGTCTGTCTGTCGTGCTTCAGACTGCGAGGACATGAGTTGCACGTGTTTGACTGCGAACCAGTCCGGTCCATTGTGTACTGAGAAAAAAAACAGACTGTGGTTTTTAGTTTTTGTTTTTAATAGGAAAATGTGACATAGTTTTTTTTTTTTTTTTTTTATTTTTTTTTTTTTTACAAAAATTATACTTTCGCTGTTACAACAAATATTCAGTTCGGTTCTTTTTACAGCCCAGCCAACAGACCGAGCCATCTTACGGGACTAAAACACGTTGAAATCCAATCCAATCACACACACACACACACACACACACACACACACACACACACACACACACGAGATTAAAAAGATCAACATAGATAGACTCATTAAACTTAAAATGAAAAAAAAGAAGAAAGTTTGGAGAATCAACTAGGTACTCAAGTCATCAAGTTACAGTAGGTTGCATCCTTCGAAATACAAGAAAAGAAAAAAAAATAAAGGAAAGGAAAGAAACTAGATGCAATGCTCTGACTGAAGTTCTACACAGTAAAGTGTATATGGATGACTCAGAGCAGCGAACGCATGGCGTTCATACCGCGGGAGTCGGTTGAGCTGGCAGAGCCCGCAGAATATGATAACAGCAAGGACTGGGATTACGCCCCCAGAACAACACCTTCTTCTTCCGGGTTATTCTGAACGTCAGGCTAATCCAGAGCTCAGACATGCATGTATCCATTCGCCGACATGCCTTGGCAAACACACTTCTGACTTGAGTGGCTCTACTATCCTAGGGTTTGTTTTCTCAGTCGCAATGGTAACCGCCACCTGAAACAAAAAGTTGCTTGTGTGTGTACTGCTCCTGAGATTCCGCTTCATCTTGATGTGTGTGTGTGTGTGTGTGTGTGTGTGTGTGTGTGTGTGTGTGTGTGTGTGTGTGTGTGTGTGTGTTTGAGTAAGTTCTTGTTTTTGTTTTTTTAATATCATTATTAGCTCAACTTGGTTATTCCTTCTCTCGGGTAAGATCATTTCGATTCTTTTTGGATAAGGTTATTTCGACTGTTGAGGGAAGATTAATTTTGTTATCTCTGTTATTCTGTTTTACATACGTATCACAATATCGCACTGCCGGACCTTGTTCGAAACAGAACAGTTAATCACCTCAATCACCGTCTAAAAAGGACAGACAACTACTACTACTACTTTGTCCGAGAGGAAAAACAACAGCTCTAATAATGACAGTAGATGAATGGAAAAGGTCATGAACCTTCTCCTCCTCCTTCTTCTGCGTTCGTGGGCTGCAGCTCCCACGTTCACTCGTGTGTACACGAATAGGCTTTTATGTGTTTTACTCCATGAAGGCAGCCATACTCCGTTTTCGGGGATGTCACGAGCACAAAAGTGGCAGATCAGAAACAACGGGCCCTCATTGTGGACCAAAGTACAGAATGTAAAATACACGAACATCAATATCCTCACGTGTAAAACAACTACATCTCCTGCACACGCTCTACCTTCCAACCAGGGACTGACGAACCCCCTTGCACAGTCCCTAACCATCCTTACGTCTTTTAAGGCGGCGTCACAATAATTTATAATTGGCAAGAGGAGCGGGAGCGTTTATCAAGGGATAGCTAGTGGTCCGCCCCGTATAGTGCCATGTGTTTGTGGGCCCCGATAACAACAGAGGGGGGTAAATGTCACCTTCAGTCGTTTAAGGGTTCTCCTTAATAAGAAGGGCTGTAAGCTGGGTGTGACAGGTGACAGACAACAACGCTTCTCGTGTTCCCTGATTACTGAACCTATCTAAGTCACCCTATCAACGATACACACTTTATTTTTGTATTTATTTTATTTATTTATTTATTTTTTTACTGGCTCTTACTTTAACCATCCCATTATTACCAGTATACATTTTATTTTCCCCTTCCAGAGACACACCTCCCCGAACCAGTTTTTCTCCCCCCACCCTCGTGCCACGCTCTCCCCACCCCCGCCCCAATAAACTAAAGTGTACATGTTTACAGTTTTCGGCGAGTATGTCTATAAAACTAAGGGGGACAACTACTCACAAGGAAAGATACGAATGAGTCTGAAAATTCAAATCGAGAAAAAACATGGGGCAACGAATGATCCTGTAAGACTAAAATATCTTAATGTTAAGACAAAGGCAAAATAGAAGTGTGCTGGGAAATTAGTCAAGAACAAGCAGAGGCAAAAAAAAAAAAAAAAAAAAAAAAAAAAAAAAAAAAATTAGCGTGGACAAGAAGGGGCGATAAACGGCCACACAGGAAGCCGGGCGAGCACTACAGAAGACAATACATGGTCCCAGAAAAAACAACCGAGGACAAGAATGAACAGTAACTGACCCCCCCCCCCCCCGCCCCCCAGCTCTTTCCAATACACAAGCAGGCACAGAAAAGGGCAATATATTGCCACAGATTATCAAGTGTGGACAAAAAGACAAAATGAACTGCCCGCAAAAAAAGTCAATCGTGGATATGAAAAAGAAAAGAGAAAAAAAGGGGGACAATCAATGGCCCTGGGAAGCCAGTATTAAACAACAAGAAATCAATGGCTCTGGAAAGCCAGTATTAAACAACAAGAAATCAATGGCTCTGGAAAGCCAGTATTAAACAACAAGAAATCAATGGCCCTGGGAAGCCAGTATTAAACAACAAGAAATCAATGGCCCTGGGAAGCCAGTATTAAACAACAAGAAATCAATGGCTCTGGAAAGCCAGTATTAAACAACAAGAAATCAATGGCTCTGGGAAGCCAGTATTAAACAACAAGAAATCAATGGCTCTGGAAAGCCAGTATTAAACAACAAGAAATCAATGGCTCTGGAAAGCCAGTATCAAACAACAAGAAATCAATGGCTCTGGAAAGCCAAGGTTGAAAAGGAAGTACAGACAATGACCCTAGAAAGCCATAGTTGAACAACACGAACAATCAATGACCCTAGAAAGCCACAGTTGAACAACACGAACAATCAATGACCCTAGAAAGCCAAAGTTGAACAACACGAACAATCAATGGCCCTGGAAAACTCAGGCTGAACAACAAGAATAATCAATGGCCCTGGAAAGCCAAACATTGGTCACTGACAAACCAATACGTATGGACAGCCAAACGTGAGAAAAACAAACAAACAAAAACAACAACAAACCCCCCCCCAAAAAAACAAATCCCCCCCCAAAAAAAAAAACAAAACAAAAAACAACAACAAAAAAACAAAACAAAAAAAAAAAACCACCTCTGGAAAAATCAAGCTCGAATAAGACGAACACATAGCCCTGAAAAACTGAAGCCTAAGCCTGGGACGACAACCTCTCTGCCTTTCCCCACACACAAAGACACAAACAAACAAGAGCAAGAAGATAAGTTAAAGGGGCGCAGCGGAGAAAAAAAAGAAAAAAGAAAAAGAAAAGAAAACCAAGCGTGGACAATGGACAATGGATGACCATGGAAGACCACAGGCGGCAGACGAGAAGGGACAATAAATGGCTTTGGAAAACCTAAGTACCAAGAAGGGTGGACAAGGGATATAGCCCTGAACGCGCTATCACGGTGATTGGATGGCTGGCTGGCAGGCGGTTAAGCCATGATGGAGTGCGCCATTCCTCCTGTGTGGTCCTCCGGAACCCTCTCATGATGACACCTGCCACGCTCGAGAGGGAAGATAAGACAGGTAGGTTTCTGACGATACACAGCGGAAAGTATTCCCGTTCTCACGTCAGGTAGATGGACGGAATGTCTGGAAGTTTATTTAAAACAACACCAACAACAAAACAAAACCAACAAAACCAACAACAACAACAAAAAAAACAACAACAACAAAAAAAAAACAACACAAACAAAAAACCAACCCCCCCCCCCCCCCCCCCCCCCCACTAAAACAAACAAAAACAACAACACCAAAACAAACACCAAAACAAACAACTAAAAGGAATTGGATGTGGGTGGCTGGTTGGGTTTGTGGGTGGGGGGAGAAGAGAGACATGCTTGGTACTGCCATCAGTGTGTGTGTGTGTGTGTGTGTGTGTGTGTGTGTGTGAGACGCACATGCATACGTGTGAGCAGACACACGCTAACTCTAGGCGACTGTTTGTTGTCTTTGCCTCCCACAGCTTCCCCGCCCTCCACCCGGAAAAAAAGAAGAAAAAAAAAAGAAAAAAAAGAAAAAAGAAAAAAAGATTTATCACTTCGCGGAAGTTTTTACTCTGTCCAAGGCGGTGATGAGCTTGTGCACCCAACTGGACGAAACCTATCAATGCCGGGGACGGTGTAAAACAGGAAACCATCATTTTGGCGGGCACGAGGGCCGGGTGGAGGTGGGGGTGGGGTGTGGGGGTAGCTAACTCTCTCTCTCTCTATCTCTCTCCTCTTGTCATTTTGTTCTAGGGGTCAGGATGGCTGGTTGGTTGACTGACTGACTGGCTGGGTGGTTGGCTGGCTGGCTATCTTCACGGCGTCAGACTTTACACCATCATCAGGAGTTTTACGGTGGTGTTTGTCAGTCTGGGGGAACATGATTAACATGGAATCGTTTTTTCTTTTCTTTTCTTTTATATTTTATTTTATATAAATGTGTGTGTTGTGTGTGTGTGTGTGTGTGTGTGTGTGTGTGTGTGTGTGTGTGTGTGTGTGATATTTTTCCCGTCAGTGTTTGCTGTTAACAAGTTTGCATCCAAGGCTTCAGAGTTAGAGGTGCTAGGACGTACAGTTGGTGGGTGGGTGGGAGAGAGAGAGAGTTGAAGCGGTGAGGGAGGAGGAGGGTGGGGATCAGACAGGAGAGATGAATATGATTTTTTTTTTTTTTTTTTTTTTTTTTAGTAGTTATTTTTTTCGGATGGCGTTCATTATCAGTTATAAGTTTGGAAGTAGGGTATGAGAGTTAGTCATGTGGGATTGTGTTTGGTGGGACGGAGTTCATGGAGTAAAGGGAGGGGGGGGGAGGGGAAGAGGGGTGGGGGTGTGTGAAGATGGACATGAGTTTTTTTTCTTTCTTTTTTTTTTTGAGGGGGGGGGAGGGGGGGAGGGGGGCGGGGTGGTCGGTGTCGCCGAGTCGTTCGCGTTGTTAGCTATTAAGAAGTTTGGATCCAGGGTATGAGAGTGGATGGAGGTACTGGGACGTACGGTAGGAGGAAGTGAGGTGGGGGTGTCACAGAGAAGAGGAGCTGATACGTTTCCTACACAGTGCTGAACAGAAAAGAACCCTAATATAATATCTGTAGCACCGTGTTTATGAACCGAGTGGTTCATTATCATGTTAAAGGGGACGGTACAAAAGTTGGCGTCGCCGACAGGATTTTGATCCTTGAAAAAATACTCTTACGACAGGAAATAGATCCATCACAAAACAGATCCACAAATCATTCCCTTTAACTCTCTCCATACGAACGGCGAAAGAGACGACGTTAACAGCGTTTCACCCCAATTACCATCATCAAAATATTGCAAGCGGAAGGCTCTTATACTGATGAGGTGAATGTTGACAAAGATACCACAATTCTGACGACGGAAGCTAAAGGTTGGGTCATTCAGACACCCACTGGGCATCCGAGGGGTCTGTGTAGAGGAGAAGAGAGGACTGGCCGTACTGAGTGAGTTAATGTTTCAACTCCTTTTATCCAAATTAAAATTAAAGCCCCGTACCACTAATCTCTATCACATACTGAAAAAAAGAAAGAAAGAAAGAAAGAAAGAAAGAGAGAGAGAGAGAGAGAGAGAGAGAGAGAGAGAGAGAGAGAGGGAGGGAGGGAGGGAGGGAGGTGGGTGAATGGGTGGTGGTGGTGGTATGATGCTGTAAAGGATGTAAAAAAAAATGTTTTGAAACTGCACCCATTCTTCTCGGGCTCCCTCCTAAAGGGAAAAGCAGCATGAGAAGAAGTGGAGGAGGAGGAGGAGGAAGAGGCGGAAGAAGGTGTCGCAGAAGAAGAAGAAGAAGAAGAAGATAAGTGTTTAGTAGCTTTTGTCAAATAGAGAGATAGATAGATGGACAGACAGAGAGAGAAAGAGAGAGAGAGAGACCCTGAGACAGACAGACACACACACACACACACACACACACACACAGAGGCAGAGAGAAAGAGACACAGAGAGGAGAGAGAAGGGTGATACAGAGAGAGAGAGAGAGAGAGAGAGAGAGAGAGAGAGAGAGAGAGAGAGAGAGACAAAGACAGACAGAGATAGATAGATAGATAGATAGATAGATAAGAGAGAGAGAGAGAGAGAGAGAGGAGAGAGAGAGAGAGAGAGAGAGAGAGAGAGAGAGAGAATTAAAACCAGAGAGATATATCACACGAGCGACATTTTGAACTGGCAATACATCAACAGCAACTTTTTAACGAGGCCATAATAAAACGGCACGATTCATGCGTAAGTTCTTCAAAGAGATTAATTCATGTATTCAAAGTGGAAGCGACATCTTCAAAGAAAGAAACAGGGGGAAAAAAAAGAAAAAAGACAAAATAAGAAAGAAACAACGGTAACAACAAAACAAAACAACAACACAAGTTTTGCCCTCTCCTGTGTACAAAGAAAGAAAGAAAGAAAGACAGACAGACAGACAGAAACAAAAAGGTATCAGAACAACGACGATGTTACACGATGCTCAGAAGTAGAGTATGAGAGTTAGTCGTGTGGGATGGTGTTTGGTGGGACTGAGTTTATGGAGTAAAGGGAGGGGGGGGGGAGGGGAAGAGGGGTGGGGGTGTGTGAAGATGGACATGAGTTTTTTTCTTTTTTTTTTTACGGGGGGGGGGGGGGGGGGGGGGGGGGGGGGGGGGTGTCGGTGTTGCCGAGTCGTTCGCGTTGTTAGCTATTAAGAAGTTTGGATCCAGGGTATGAGAGTGGATGGAGGTACTGGGACACTGGGACGTACGGTAGGAGGAAGTGAGGTGGGGGTGTCACAGAGAAGAGGAGCTGATACTTTTCCTACATAGTGCTGAACAGAAAAGAACCCGAAACATAATACAAGACAGACAGAAACAAAAAAAGGTATCAGAACAACGACGATGTTACACGATGCTCAGAAGTTGGTCAGACAGGCCAACAGAGGCCTTTGTATCAGTTGTGCCACTGGGGAGTGACTTCTTCTTCTTCTGCGTTCACTCGTATGCACACGAGTGGGCTTTTACGTGTATGACCGTTTTTACCCCGCCATGTAGGCAGCCATACTCCGTTTTCGGGGGTGTGCATGCTGGGTATGTTCTTGTTTCCATAACCCACCGAACGCTGACATGGATTACAGGATCTTTAACGTGCGTATTTGATCTTCTGCTTGCATATACACACGAAGGGGGTTCAGGCACTAGCAGGTCTGCACATATGTTGACCTGGGAGATCGTAAAAATCTCCACCCTTTACCCACCAGGCGCCGTCACCGTGATTCGAACCCGGGACCCTCAGATTGACAGTCCAACGCTTTAACCACTCGGCTATTGCGCCCGTCACTGGGGAGTGACAAAATTCGTGGTTTGTTTGTTTGTTTTGGAAGAGACCGGTGAGAAGTCGCCCCGTTTGACTCCCGATTCATCTTCTGCTAAAAAAAAGAAAAAAAGAAAAAAAAGCGCCTTTCGTCACTCTTGTCACTTCAAAGACGGCTCGCGCTGTTCTGCAGTGCGTATCTCTGTCTGTCTGTCTGTCTCTCTTTCTCCCTGTCTCCCCCGTTCTCTCTCTGTCTGTCTGTTTCGTTCTCCCTGCCCGCACCCCCCCCCCCCCCCCAACCCCCTCGTCTGTCTCTCTTTCTCCCTCTTATTTCCCGCTGTCTCTGTGTCTCTTCTGTTATCCATCTCTTTCACATAATTTATAAAGGGACACAGAAAAACACACAAAAACTAAGGCACGTGTGTACGCTCACACACACACACACACACACACACACACACACACACACAGAGAGACACTCCCTCCCCCCCCCCCCACTCAAACAAATACAGACACATAAATACACACAATACACAATATCATGTACGACTACACACACACACACACACACACACACACACGCACACACACAGATAACACACAGATAACTCAGTGAGGCACGCGTGAGAATACACGCACACACGCACATTCACATGCAAGTACACACAAGCGCGGGCACCACCGTCGACCCACCAAACACGCACGCGCGCGCACATACAGACACACAAGACACTGACACAGACAAACACATTCGCCCACTTAATCTCTCACTCTCTCCCTCCCCTTCAATCTTTCTCTATCACACACACACACACACACACACACACACACACACGCGCACGCATAAATATATACGAAGGTACCAACTGCAACAGGAGCGGTATATAAACAGTAGAACGCCACTGCTGTATCGTGTAGAGAAGCTGGATTAGATGGGAGTATACCTAAGCTGAAGAAGGGTTGGACAAGGTGAACCAAATGAGAGGGACAGCTATATGGTCTGTTTGTTTACGCAAGATAATCAGCGGGCAGAGAGCGCTCTTGGGGTGAGTGAAGCAATCTTATCTTCTCCGAGACCCCAACTGGCGTTGTCTGTGTGGTTTGTCCTGGCGGTATCTTCCTCAGCTGATACGGGGATCCCCACACAGTCTTTTGAAGCCACGTTTAGTCACGAGGAAGAGCGGTTAGATGGAGTGAATAAATATGCCACCACTTAGAGATGAGGGAGAGAGAGAAGGGGAGGAAGGGTGTGTATGGGGGAGGAGGTGGGGAGAGGAGAGGGGTGGGGGCAGAGAGAGAGAGAGGGAGAAAGAGAGAAGGGAAAGTGAGAATGAGAGAGAGAGAGAGCGAACGAGAGAAAGAGAGAGAGAGAGAGACAGGCAGACAGACAGACACAGAGAGAAAGACACAGAGAGAGAGAGAGAGAGAGAGAGAGAGAGAGAGAGAGAGAGATTATGGTGATGATACTGATGATGAGGATGATGGTGATGTCTTGATGTGTGAGTGTCAATGTTCACCGCTCCTCCCTTTTCCCTCTCTCCTCCCCACCCACCCACCAACGCATTTATGATGTGTATTCAACTTTCAACCAGTCCCTTTCACTAAAACCCTGTTTGAACAATGTTAAATGTATAAGTATGCGCCGTGTCTTTTCGCGGTTTGGGACTGGAATGTCCAACTTGCGCTCACACTTTTTGCAGTTCAATTATGATGGGCAAAGCAGGAATTGTCACTTCTGTGATGATGCTTCGGAAACTGAAATGCATTCTCTTTTGGTCTGTCCTGTGTACTATTGTCTGCGTTCCCAGTTTATTCCTGCTAAAACTCAAGTGCTTTTTTAAGATGTCCATGTTGTTATCGTGCAGCGAATAAGAGATTCAATGTCAGTTCTTGCAAGTTTGAAATTAAAGCGTTTTCAGTACGAGCAAATGCTGTAGATTCGTTGCCGATGCCCATGTAGTTCAGTGATCGACCTGATACTCATTTTCCTGTGGAGTGATGGCCTAGAGGTAACGCGTCCGCCTGGGAATCTCCCCCTCCACTAGACCTTGTGTGGTGGTCTGGACGCTAGGACCACCACCACCACCCACACACCCTTATCCCCGTCATCACCCACCCACCCACCCACCCACCACCACCACCACCACCCACACACCCTTATCCCCCCCATCACCCACCCACCCACCACCACCACCACCACCACCACCCACACACCCTTATCCCCCCCATCACCCACCCACCACCACCACCACCCAAACCCACACACCCTTATCCCCCCATCACCCACCCACCCACCCACCGTACCCACCTTGTCCAGCTCCGCCTTCTCCCTGAGCAGGGTCTGCTCCAGCTCCTTCTCGGACTGGTTGACCTTCAGCTGCTCCTGCTTCAGCCTCTGCTGGTTGTGGGCCCGCACGGTCAGCAGTCGCTGCTGGAGGCGCCGCACCTCCTGGTCCTTCTTCTGGCGGGCGTACTCCGCCTCCCGCACCGCGGAGAACAGCTCCTGCTCCCGGTCCTCGTCCTTCCTCACCATTTTCTGCACGGCCAGGTGACAAACTTGAACAAACAAACCCATGCACACCCCCCACAACCCCTTACCACACAGCTGGCTGTCTGTCTGTCAGTTAGTTAGGCTGCCGGTCTGTCTGTCCACACCGAACCATCAACACAACACCTTAGGAAAAACAAATAAAACTGCACGCAGGAACCCCCCGAAAAAACAACAACAACAACAAAACAAAAAACAAACAACAAAACACCAAAAACAACAACAAAACAAAACAAAACAAACAAACAAAAGAAAAAAAGAAAAAAAAAAAGGTGGCGCTCTAGTGTAGCGACGCGCTCTCCCTGGGGAGAGCAGCCCGAATTTAACGCAGAGAAATATGTTGTGATAAAAAAGAGAAATACAAAATCTGTTATCTGTATCTGTATCTGTCGCTGCATTGTGTAGGACAGGTCGGCAAGGACTCAGTTCTGGGTCACTGATAGCACTGACGGAACGACATTGAGGAGAGCACCCTACGGAAAAAACGAAGAAACAAAACAACAACAACAAAATCAAAGAAAAGAAAACAAAAGAAAACAACAACAACAACAAAACACCCTAAAAAATAACATCCCCCTCCTCCCCCCAATCCCCCCTCTCCCCCCCCCCCCCCAAAAAAAAAAAAAAAAAAAATCCCGGAAAACAACACCAACACCTGAACTGAACCGTCTCGAGGTAAACTTGGCCAGGCCAGTCCGGCTAGCGTAGCGCTTCCCGGGATTAAATCCCGATCGACACGGGCCCAGCTTCCCCCCCCCCCCCCTCACCCCCTCCTCTCTACTTTGGATCAGACCCTAAAGTGATGTTGTGTGTGAATTATACAGGAGGCGGTGTTTAAAGGCCTCTACTGTCTCGGCGTTTACGGTTTCCTTGCTGAGGCTGTCCAGTTCCAAACAGCTCTCGGTACTGCTATTTCTGAAGGTATTTACTGATACGAACGATAGTCAGTCGTGTTCGACTATGACCATCTGGACAGCAAAGGAGGCAACTGCTGTCTCAACAATCTGGGCTACAATTAGACTATAGTGGAGAGTGTCTTGCTCCAAGTTACATCCCCACTCTCTCGGCCAAGAGGGTTTTATAGGTTTTATTAGGACAATCGGCGTTGGGGATGGTTCCCAAAGACCAGCTAGCCCCCCAAGGCTGCAGCACACAGCACACAATGCATTCTATTTCTGAAGATACTCATATTCATTCACACGCTGGCATTACTCCGATTCAGTGGGATGAATGACAACACTATTAAAACAAAACAAAACATGTGACCAGAAAGCTAGAGAAACTGTAAACCAGAAAGAGGGAGAGAGGAGAGGAGTGAAGAACTATTTTGGAAAGAGGCAAGGTTTCTTTTAAAAGGCCAGGAGCCAGTTGCATTGCTTGGTTCTAACTTTTTGACAGTTACATGTGACTAAATGCCTACGTTGACCGAACTACGCCATTGGTCAGTTCCATACTACACACAGTTAGTAGCGGGTTACGACCATACTAGGCTCTTCTGCCCGAGCAATGCAACTGGCTCCAGGCTTGGAAGACCTGAGCGCGGAGCAGAGATTTGACGAAGAGAATGAGGACGTTCGTTACGAAGTGTAAGGTCATTTAGACGGAGAAAACTGAGAGCGGCAGGCCGACCGTGAAGTGTTTGGATCTTGGAATGCGGAAACAGAGTGGATCCGAAGCTCAGTGATCGTGCAGAGCGACATGCGGCGCAGAGGTGACGGCAGCCACAGTGAGTAGGAAAGGGGCGGCTTTATTCACACATTCATGACGCAGAATGCAGATCTTCTACATTGTTTTGTGTGAGACAGGATAAGGCAAGAAAATCAATCCGTCATCAGGGTGATCATTCATGACGCAATAAATCCATCAACTGGACGATCAGACTGCTTTTATGCGTCTTTGTGTCAACCTGCATGGGGACTTTTATTTTCATTTTGTTTCCCTACACGATCCACAGAGTCATTGTTATTATTAAAACATGTCTCTCCCTTTCCCTTTCTCTAACGCTAAGGCGAACACAGATCCACAGACTCCGCTATCCCCCCCCCCTCACCCCCCAAAAAAACCCTCCTTCCGCACCCTCCCCACTTTCACACACACACACACACACATTCACACTCGCGCACAAGCACACACGCCAACACCCGCACCCAAACGCAGAACTATGATGCTCACACACACACACACTCACTCACTCACTCAGACTCACAAGCACACACACACAACCACACACACAGAATTACGATGCTGTAAAGGAAGAAAGCAGACAGGGGAGAGGGGAGGGGAGGGGCGGTGGGAAGGAGGGGCTCTTTGCTGACCCTCCCCACCCCCACCCAAACCCTCACCCCCATCGGCAGACCCTGATGCCATTGATGGGGGAGGGGGAGTGGTGTGGCGGGGAGGGGATGGGGGTGTGGGGGTCTGGGGTGTGTGGGGAGGGCTCAGAAAGCACTAAGCCATGATGACGTCTCATGACACGCCTAATCCACCCTAATAAAGCCACCTTCGCCCACGCCCATAAATGCCAACGTAAACTTCTTCAGCCTTCCCTCTCCTCACCGTCTGGGGGCGCCTGCTGGTGACAACGCTGCTGCTCAAGTCGTTAAAAGAAAGAAGAAAAGAAAAGGAAAAAAGAAAGAAGAAGAAAAGAACGAGAGAAAGAAAAAAAAAAAAAAAAAAAAAGAGAAAAAAGAAGAAAAAAAAGAAGGGGGGGTCGGGGGTGGGGGTGGTGGTGGGGGGAGGGAGACAAGACTAGACAAATTGGCCAGAAGAAGCAGTTTCCCTTTTTTTCCCCACTGTTTTCAAGGCCTGACAAAGCGCGTTGGGTTACGCTGCTGGTCAGGCATCTGCTTGGCAGATGTGGTGTAGCGTATATGGATTTGTCCGAACGCAGTGACGCCTCCTTGAGCTACTGAATACTGAAACTCATTGTTTACTGTTGTTGCTGTTGTCTCATCCATAATGATAAAACGTAGGTGGTGTTCTTCAAAATGTTTGCTTTGAGCCATTAAACGTAACACACACACACACACACACACACACAGGCACGCGAGTGCGCGCGCCAGCGAACATAATAAAAACTACCCGAAGCAGTTTTTTTTTCTTCCTCTTTCCTTCTTTGCTTTTGTTGTTCGATTGACAAGAAAAAGTGGATCATGTTCAATTTGTGTTCCTCGCTGCCGCTTTATCTTGCTCGAACAGCTATGGGGTTAATGAAAGACACTTGCCTTATCATTTTATAGATACCGCCTTAACCTTTTCACATCAAATTAGCTCCTCAGTCGTAACAACGCGTCTTATAAAAGTCAATAAATTACTGGAAGATCGGTAAATGTAATTGTAAATGACGAAATATGAAGATTCTATTTTCTTTTTCAAAACGTGCCACCGGACAAGACCAAACAATATAGTCTATGTTCATACACATCCTGAAATCGGTAAGCGGTACATCGGATGAATCTATATTTTCAAACTACCGCTCACTCACAATTAACCGACGCTCCTGCTTGAAAACCGTCATTAGTAGCTGTGAAAAAAACATCCAATACATTTCAGTTTTAAGATCAGGACAGGACTTTGTATAAAATGTTCTTGTTGTCTTGTTTATTTAAATGTGTTGTGACATATTCTAGAAAAAAAAGAAAAGAAAGAAAGAAAGAAAGAAAAACAAGAGAGGCAAGGCCTTCAAGACTCACTTGTGATACACTTAAAAAAATAATCTAATCGTTAAACTGTGTTCTGTATTTGTTATTATAAAGCTTCGGGTTTAAAAATAAAAGAAAAAAAGTCCTAACCAGATTCGAACCCCGCGTGTTCGGGTGAGAAGAAACTGTCTTACCCATTACACTATCGTGCCTCCTTAACTGACGTTCTAAAATTTAATATTTGAACATACTTTTTAAAAGGGCGATAAATCAATTGCGGTATTCGCAGTGAGAACGCTGTTTAAATCATTTTATTTTGCTGTATCTTGGGCATTCAAAAAATCTTTAAAGGGCAATTAAAAATTCTTTTTAAGTCGGCGGTAAAGGAGACGTGGCTATCGCCGCAATCACACTGCAACATTTTCTCTAGATCTAGATAGATGTACAAGTTTAGTTACACCCGCCGAGAATGTAGTACGACACGGTCGATTCAATTTCTCTTTTATGTTCATTCTAGTTTTATAGTTTTAAAGTTGATATGAAAATTGAGTATTTTGTTAAACTAATAACATGTAGATCCAAGTACAAGTACTTCTAAACGCCGTAAGAAGTGAAAAGGACTTCATTTTGAGAAAAGTCAAGACTGGAAATTTTTTCGTTTCATCGTGATCAATTCAAGGGTATTAACTCGCATGGTTTACGATTTTTAACTGTGAATTCCGACTGATTCTGTGGATATTTGTATGGCAGTTTGGGGCATAATCCAGTAAGTGATGAGGCGTTCACAAATCTTTCTCTGAATAAATATTTAACGGTCTCCTTCTCCAACTTTCCATCACATGTTATCGTGTATTGTCCATTGAATATAGGATTGAACGGGCAGGTCAACAACTTGAAACAAAATGGCGTCGTTCGCGTTCGCGAAGAATATGAGCACGCGCTTTGAATGTGTATAAATATGTGTACGCAACTGATTTTTGCCCATGATCTTAAGGGCTCAGCCAATAGATCTGTAAAGTCCACTCGTCGTATTGATCTTAGTATTTTCCGAAAAAGATCACTTGGGTGAATGAACATAGTGAAAGCCCTGTACACTGAGAGTAAAACACACAAGCTTTTTATATATTGAGTATAATTTCAAAATGTAATGTTTAAGATGAGAAAGATCAGTTTAAAGCAAATCAAGTCCCCTAGCATTAATTAGATTAATTTCCCTTTTTTACTATCTGCACCAAAACGTTTACAAAATAAATAAAACTTCCATGCTTAGCAAAAGAAGTTCCTGTTTGAACAAAAAATGATAATAATGACTGCTCTTGTTATTGTGTCAGAATATCAGATCAAAGTGCCAAGTTTAGAGAATACAAAAAATATAAATATAACAGTAAATGCACTTTGCATATAATTTGGCTTCTTTTTTATTTCTTTGTGCCCATCCCAGAGGTGCAATATTGTTTTAAACAAGATGACTGGAAAGAACTGAATTTTTCCTATTTTTATGCCTAATTTGGTGTCAATTGACAAAGTATTTGCAGAGAAAATGTCAATGTTAAAGTTTACCACGGACATACAGACACACACACACACACACAGAGACACACAGACACACATACACACACACACACACACAGACAACCGAACACCGGGTTAAAACACACTCACTTTGTTTACACAAGTGAGTCAAAAAGCACACAAAACAAAACAAACCCGTCGTTTCAACTTCTAAAACAGGCGAGAGAGAGAGAGAGAGAGAGAGAGAGAGAGAGAGAGGAACACCTACGGCGTCAAACATCAATGAGCAGCAGCTGACTGTCCTTGAACCTCGAGCTGAACGCACACGTGACGTGACCATGGGTGGGGGCGGAGGGGGAGAGGGGGGTCATGGGTTCACAGAGACATCATCAGTCTGGTTAAGGTCTGTGGACAGTTCAGCGTGAGAGGGGGACTTCAAAAGGGCATTCTAATTGGTCGCCATGTTGACACATAGCTTTCACACGCTTCGGCCGCTGGAAAGGGGTGGATGTGGGAAATGACGGTGGCCGGGGAAAGAAAAAAGAAACACGAACCCCCCGCCCCCCAAACCTCCCCGGAAAAAAAAAACCCACCAAAAAAACCCCCCAACAACAAAAAACAAACAAACCAAAAACAAAAAAACCCCGAAAACCCAGCGAGTCAGACCGACATCAGACGAGGCTAGTTCTTGAGTCCCTGAGTGTGAACGTATCTCTGAAACAGACGCATGCACACTGCGCTTTCCTGCGAGCTGCGTACGCGTGACTGTAGTCGTTCGGAGGAGAAGGAGGAAGGGGGTTTGGGGCTTATGATGCAACCATTCATCATTTATTTTTATTTCTCTACAAACTTGTTTATTCATTTATCTGTTTCGGGCGCAACAGCCGAATGGTTAAAGCGATGGACTTTCAATCTAGGGGTCCCGGGTTCGAATCTCGGTAACGGCGCCTGGTGGGTAAAGGGTGGAGATTTTTCCAATCTCCCAGGTCAACAGATGTGCAGACCTGCTAGTGCCTGAACCCCCTTCGTGTGTATACACAAGCAGAAGATCAAAGACGCATGTTAAAGAGCCTGCAATCCTTGTGAGCGTTCGGTGGGTTATGGAAACAAGAACATACCCAGCATGCACATCCCCGAAAACGGAGTATGGCTGCCTACGTGGCGGGGTAAAAACGGTCATACACGTAAAAGCCCACTCGTATACATACGAGGAACGTGGGAGTTGCAGCCCACGAACGAAGAAGAAGAAGAAGAAGAAGAAGAAGAAGAAGAAGATTTATCTGTTTCTTTGCCTATACATTTAATTCACACAATCATTTCTTTCATTATTGTCAAGAGACCAACATACCGACATGGTCTAAATTGAAGACATGAGATTACTTCAGACTATAGGTCTGAACTCAAGACTGAGAAAATTTTGTTGAAAAGCGGAACACTTCTTGATAATTCGGCACATAATTATGGAGGTGATGTAGAGATTTCAGGCTGAAACTTGTCCTCAATGCTATCTCTGTAATTACAATAAACACTGCAGGCAGACGCACCTATTGACACATGGAGCCTTGTATTGATTTCGACCACATGCGGAAAAAGGATATTTTCAGGTTCACTGTGGACGGACGACTTTAAATTTGCTTGCGGAAAGAATAAATTGAGGTCTTGCCCAACGAGGCGTCAGGACTTTCTCACTTTTGTGTGTACGCAACACTGGAAAGCAATAATTACTCGACAAAGGTTTGAAGCCGGGGAGCACTGTGGCATGGCTTGACCGTCTTCTGTGCGCTCGTCTGTCTGTCTGTCTGTCTCCCCTCAAATCGAAAGGCAGACGAGATCGGATGTCTGACTCTCTTGCGTGCGTGCAGTGTGTGTGTGTGTGTGTGTGTGTGTGTGTGTGTGTGTGTGTGTGTGTGTATGCGTGCGTGTGTGTGTGTGTATGTGTATGTCTGTGTGTGTAAGTATGCGTGTGCACTTGCGTGTGTTTGAAAACGGGTGCGTGTGCGCACGTGCGTTCGTGCGTGCGTGTGTGCGTGCGTGCGAGCGTAAGTGCCGCCGCTGCGCAGCCATGCAGTCATTGATGCGTGCGTGGGCCCAGTGCGTGCTGCTGGCACAACAAGGTATAAGGTATACATGTAGTATTCGTCCCGACGGCCCCCCCCCCCATCCCCACCCCCACCCGCCCCCCTCCCTCCCCTCACGTACGAAAGCTTAGGTGAAGCGTGATGAAGCCAGTGACGCCGCTGATGGCAATCTGTGTACCCCCAAATCACGGGTTGTCACTGGCCCAGGGGAGAGGGCGCTAGCGGGGCGAGATGGACGGTGACAGTAATTTCTCTTTTAGGACAACACTATCGGCCCTTGTCATCTGGTGAAGGGGTGAGGGTGGCGGTGGGGGGGTGGGATTGGAGGGTGATGGTGGTGGGGTGCTGCCTGGTAGGCCCACCTTGTCGCGCGCACGCACACACACACACACACACACACACCGATAGCTTCCAACACACTCCTTCTCTACCCCACCTCCTCGCCCCTCCCTCCCTCACCCCTCTACACACCGATTAACGTTATCAAAAGAGCAGCAAAGCACCACACCGTCTAACAGATCACACAATAACAGGACAAAAGCCGTCATAGCTTATTTTTCTCTTTTCTCTCTCTCTTTTTTTTTTTTTGCGGTTGCGGGTTTTTTTTTTCTACTACTACTACTACTACTACCCTCTCCCTCCGGCCGGACACACCCTTTACTCCTATTCCCTACTCTTCCTACCAGCTCCATTCTCATTCAATGGACTGGCAAAAGAACGAATCTCTCTCTCTCTCTCTCTCTCTCTCTCTCTCTGTTCGTGTAATGCTGCTTTTGTACTGAGTGTTTGCTATATCTGTGTGTTCGTGTAATGTTATGCTTTTGGTTTAAATAATCTTTAATTATTCAACAATACACATGATTACAATGCAATGAATAACAAAAGAGCATCAACAAGCTTAAAGCTTATACTGTGCTCACAACGTTGCACTTCAATTTTATCATGACGGCTGATGAACCATATTATGACTTGTATCAAATAACATTCATAAACAGTAAGTAATGAAATAATGAAATAAAACAAATAAACAAACAGTACATAATATAGTAAAATAATGCTAATATCAATATTATGCTTTTGTATTGAGTGTTTGTAATATAACTCTAATGCTATGCTTTTGTATTTGAGTGTTCATAATATATTTTCCCTTTTCGTGAGAGCAGAATGTGAACAAGCCATTTGTGATTCCTTTTTTTTGGTCCTAAAAAAAAAAAAAAAATCATATAAAAAAAAAAGGTTCGATCGTTCGTTCTTTCCCTGACTTGAGGTTTATTTAGTACACTTACAGAATTAATATGACAACACCACAGCATGAAATACACAATGTTGTTCATTTCTGTGACACTTTTTTTTTTTATCTCCCTTTTTGATTCTGATCCTGCGAGCAGGAGATAAGAGCGCAGGATCAGAATCAAAGGGAGATAAAAAAAAATGTAATGATGATGATGGTGATGATGATGATCATTAGTATCATCATCATCATCATCATCATCACCACCATTATTGAAATTATTATCATTACCATAACAAAAATAAAAAAGATAATAATTATCAGCATCGTTATCATATCATGCTGGAGCAATGGTTTCTTTGATGGTTTTTTTTTCCATATCTTCCAATGCCAGCGGCAGCACTCTGGGAGGAGAGGGGTGGGGTGGGGACCGGAAGAGAGAGTTCTGTGGCCAAAAGTGATGAGGCTGTTTGCCTGCTGTCTCGGCGTGAGGGCGGGGGATGTGAAGGGTGTGTGTGTGGGGGGAGGGGGGGGGGGGTGGGGGTGGGGGGGGCACGGGGGGGAGGGATTGAAGGGGAGAGGGACTTTTGATCTGTGACTGCTTTGATGAATGCAGTACGTGCGGTATCCATTGCCGGGGATCAGTTTTCCCTTTGTACCCCCTTCCCCACTCCCACCCCCAATCCCCGCCGCCAACACCACCCCTCATCCCTCGCCAAATTAGTTTTAGGTTGCTCTTTTTTTGTTGTTGTGCTGTTGTTGTTGTTTGCAATGCTGTTGTTGTTTCTTTCTTTCTGTGTTTCCCTCCTTCCTTTCTGTCTCTATCTTCCCTTTATCCATTCATTCATTCATTTATTTGTTTCATTTGTTTGTTCTATTTATTTATCTATTTGTCTATTCATTCATATATACATTCATTCATTCGTATCTATCTATCTATCAATTTATTTGTTTATTCATTCATACATACATTCATTCATTTATTCGTTTTGTTTATATCTGGATGCTTTTTGTTCCCCTTAATTCAAGTTTAAAAGTGCAAAGCTGAATTTGTGTGTGTGGATGTTCACAGCTTATAGCAGCACTTGTTTCTGTTCGTCGTATTTGTGAAAAAAGGAAACACAATTCAGACATATCAGAATGTGTTCATTTTTTCAGGGAAAAACAACAAAAAGTTTATTCGTTACATGAGAACACACTATGCTATATCTAACTACAGCCGCCATGTCAACGCACACACTTTGCCACACCGCACACACCCTGAAAAAGCGTGAATCTGAATCTCTCTATGTCACACACACACACACACACACACACACACCCGACACGCACAAACACACAGACCCAGACACATACGCGCGCGCACACACACTCACACCCACCCACGCCCCCCCCCCCCACCCACACACACACCTACACGCACACATAAATGAAGAATGTACCCCCCCCCCCGCCCCCCATCACAAAAACTGACCGTGAAGAATTTGAGCGAGTCCTCGTGTTTCTTGCGGTCGGCCTCCTGGGTCCTGGCCTTGAAGCGAGCCTCCCAGACCGTCTGCTGGGCGTCCTCCTTCTCCTTCTTCGTCCTCATCGACGTCTGCAGTCGGCTGACCCGCTTGGCGTTGTGTGCCTGCGCCACACACATTGTTACCATCGTTGAACATCATCATCTTCTTCTTTGTGGGCTGCAACTCCCACGTTCACTCGTATGTACACGAGTGGGCTTTTACGTGTATGACCTTTTTTTTTTTACCCCGCCATGTAGGCAACCATACTCCGTTTCCGGGGTGCATATACTGGGTATGTTTTTGTTTCCATAACCCACCGAACGCTGACATGGATTACAGGATCTTTAACGTGCGCATTTGATTTTCTGCGTGTGTATACACACGAAGGGGGTTCAGGTCCAAACAGGTATGCGCATATTGTGTTGGCCTGGGAGATCGTAAAAATCTCCACCCTTTACCCACCAGGCGCCGCTACCGAGATTCGAACCCGGGACTCTTAGACTGAAAACCCAACGCTTTAACCACACGGCTATTGCGCCCATCGACATGATGATCGTTACTGTATTGTGTGGTAGTCAGTCGTGTCCAGCTATGACCATCAGAACAGCAGGGGTGGTGGTAACTGCTGTCCCAACTATCTGGGCTAGGCTTTGATTCTACGCAGTGAGAAGGCAGCCACCTCAGAATCCTGGTTTGAGTGTGCGCGATAGCTATCTGGGTATAATCAGTTCGTGACAGGCTCGTCTGGGCGTTGGTCGCTTATAATCATCACAGCTCGCGTCACTCGGTTGATGCGAAGTTTTGTTCGCGTAGATTATTTCAGTCTAAACCTCTTAATGAGATACCTGGTGTATGATACATTTGATAATAGTGGAGAGTGTCTTGCCCAAATTACATCATCCCCCACTCTCTCAGCCAAAAGGGTTTTAGGACAGTAGGCGTTGGGATGGTTCCCAAAAGGCCAACGAGCCACCAAGGCTGCAGCACTAAGAGGTAGTGCAATCTTGCTTCCTAGTTTGAGAGTCATTGTCCTGCACAAAAGACTAAGCTGTAAATGTTTTCCCATTGAAATGGAAAAAACCATTGATCATACAGCTCTCACGCTGCTGTTGGCTCAAATGTAAGCATTTGTCACCATCATTATCGTCACAGTTACCATCGTCAAGATAGCTGTTCCTACTGCGTATTAATACGACTGTTGTTAGGACTGCTGCTAGAAGTAGCAGTAGTAGTAGTAGTAGTAGCAGTATTAGTATAGTATTATCGGTAGTAGTTGTAGTAGCAGTAGCATGGCAGAAGTAGTAGTAGTCTTTAATTTAACGTCTTTCCACTTTGAGTGATATCAGACGAGTGCTAATATTACTGCTGCTATTACTGTTACTGCTACTGCAGTTGGTGCTGGTGCTGCTGCTACGATTGCTGTTGTTACAATTGCTGCTGCTACTACTACTACTGTTGTTGCTACTGCTGCTGCCACCATTAGTGTTGTTGTTGCTGTTGCTGCTACTACTGTTGTTGCTACGGTTGCTACTACTGTTGCTGCTACTACTGTGGCTGCTACTGCTGCTGCTGCTACTACTATTGTTGTTCTTACTGCTGCTGCTTCTCCTTCTACGACTATAGTAAACATGGCGACGATACTATCGACATGAACCAAACTATGGTTATCGTTGTTGCTGTGGTCATCATTATCATCCAAACATGCTGATACTACCTTGTCGGTTCAACAACATCACCGTCCCTTGATGTAAGTGACCTCCGCCCCACCCCTCTCTCTCTCTCTCTCTCTACACACACACACACACACACACACACACACACACACACACACACACACATATATATATATATATATCCTTTAAAAAAATCTTTCTCTTTTTAAAGCAACAAAACCAAACTGAGTGTACGTGATACTAAATTAATATTCCTAGAACTGGGGATCGAACTCCACAACAAATGAACCCAATCACACTTAACTTGAAAGGAAATTAAAAACAACGCAAAGCATTCAACATTTTTTTTTTTTTTACCTTATCATTTTCACAATGTCAATAACGACGTGGAATTTTCTGTGTTCATACAACTCATCAATATCGAGCATCAAACAGAGCAACATGTTTACACAACACTTTCTGCTTAAAAAAAAAAGAAACGAAAAAGAAACCAACAGAGAGCGACAATTCAAACAAAGATTACATGGCACTGGAGCAATAGCCTTCTGCCCAAATCCATCAAACTGATGATAAGCCTCACTCAACAGAACGAATTAAGAACGAGGGGACGGACATTTCTCTTCTCGATCCTAGCATCCTACCACGAAGTGACAAGAAAATCTCCTACCCCCCTCCCTCCCTCTCCCCCACCGCTTTTACACCGCAAATGCATACAGTCAGGAGATAGACGGTGGAGAGGTATCACCCACTGTTCTTAAAATAGATGGATAGCTCATTGCCCAGGAAAACTGAAGCCAATTGGACGCCATATTGCTCCTCGTAACCGGCGGTCAGTCCGTTGAGAAGTGGTCTGCTAACTGGTGGTAGTTTCTGAACTGTAACCGTGTATCTTCGATGAAATCGTGTTATGCCTGCCCCCACGACATGCCAAATGTTATGTCTTGATTGGTATCTTCCAATGGTTTATTACCAAAGTTATTACAGGAAAACAGAGCAGTGACACTTAGCGCAAACTTGCTGTAGAGGCACACACAGGGATGTCAGCTTAACTAACGCCGCAAACAAGTGAAAGCTTGCCGTAATGCCAGCAGAGTGATCGGCTACATATATGAAGTTACCGCTTCGCGCTATACTGACACGAGTCGCAAAATGGCTGAGTGTACACTTCCGTTGGTTTCAGTTAGCAAAGGAGCTAAAAAAGGAAAAAAAAGGCATGCGCTATCCAACTTTTTTTTTTTTTTTTTTTTTTTTAAAGATCACTAGGTATCGCCCAGTTCGGCGTATCAGTTACAGGTCATTTGTCCTGCCTGTCACGCCAACAACACAGATCGGAGGATGAAACAGATTTAACTCCCCTGGCCCGATGATTGACAGGTCGTTATCTGCCTCAAAACCTCTGTCCGCCGTGTGGCCTGTGATGTATTATGGTACAGGGGTGCCGTAATAATTATTATATAAGCAGGGTTGTAGGTTTTTGGCATTTTTTGTGTGCCAAGGTGTACCATCTCTCCTTCTTCTTTTTCATCATCATCATAAAAGCCAAGAGTGTGAGCACTTGTCTGTTAACGCGCGCACAGACAGACAGAGAGTCGCACAGCTACGCTGGAAAATCCCCCTTCGGCTCCTGATGTAGATTTATTTGCGTACTTTTGATTTTGTTTTTGAAAATGCGTGTATTTGTATTGCACTTTTCACCCTAAATGACTCTTCCGGGTTTTGTTGTAATCACAAAGATGCAAAGGTAATAAATAGGGTAGGTATTAGCGCCGCGGACTGACGGCTGGGAGGACGCGGGTTCGAATCCCAGCGGAGGTGGGTTTTTCGGCCCGTGGCCGGCTCCTACCCAGAGTTGAGTGTGCTGTGGGCTTAAATGGGGAGACTTGGACCACACAGTCGAGTGTCATCTACTTCAATGATGCGTCTTTGGGTGTGTTGTTCTAATTACCTGACCACCACTGCAAGTGTCTGTATCTCTCGGGCCTGGTTAACGCCAGGATATCATTATGACAGGAAGCGTAGAGTACAGCCTTGTCACGCAGTCCCAAACCAAAATGGACCTCCATAGCAACATCGTCATCATCATCGTCATCCTCCTCCTTCATCGTCATCAATATGAATAAAATAGTCTCAAAGTCTGTGGCCTTTCATGCCCTGCTCTCATGGTGACCTCAGTTTCGATACCCCTCCACTTCCGTGCTTGGGGTGAGTCCTGTCAATGTCGTCAGTGTGTGTCAGCAGATTCATGGGGGGCTGTTGTCTGAGGGACGTGGTGGCGGTCTCCACTCTGGGAGGGACGCTCACTCAGTCTGGCTCCGCGACTAAGCCATTATTGTCTTTAGTAGGGGGCTTAGTAGGTGGTGTCCTAAGTACGTTAAAACAGAACAGGCACCACTGAACACCACCGAAGTGACCCAGCAGCAGTGCAGGGTCTCCTCTGGTGTGTGGCCTCCTGGCGACCTAACATCGATGGTTCCCTGTGGACTGCCGACGCTGGAACTGCGACGGACGAACCCGGGTGTGGCCGTGTATGGGGGAATCTAAATGAGCGGGGTGCGAGTAATGCCACTGAAACGGTGCAGATGATGGGGCAGAAAAAAAGAAAAGAAAAAAAAAAAGGGTAGGTATGGCGAACAGCGTGTAGTATTGAACGATTCGTGTACAGCCCTACTTCGAACCGGTTGCATTTCACAATTCAACGTCTGCTTCGACCTTCTTTTAATACCTTAATGAATATCCATTTCCAAGAACCAGTCAAACATTCGCTATTTCTGGATATTTCCGCGCTCTTTCTTCTCTTCGCGCATCACTGCCTGACAAGGTTACAAACGTGCTCTCAAAATCCTAGTTGTAGGACTTGAATTTTAGACAGCTTAAAACAGCTGAGTTGATCGGATTTGTTGAATGCGCATTACCAGCGCTGGGAGAATTTAAGAAAGCATATTTGTGACAGATCAGAACGTCAGTTTTACAAGATTCTGCAAAATAGTGTCGTTTGCAATTAGACCATAGGATATTTTGACGTGAGTCTATTTGTGAACGATGCTGCACAGTTACTGAGCACTCTCAAAAGGGTGTGTTTGTGTGCGGTGTCGGGTGTTTGTGTTTAAATGTCTGTTTGTGTGTTTGTGTGCACGTGTGATTGAAACCCACAATACAACAGTCTAGCGGGATTTCCCAGTAATATGTTATGTCTAATGAGTTAAAGACCTGCTTCTGTTTTAATTGTCTACATGTACCCAAAGCCATCGTTCGCAATTACACTTGCCCGTTCGCATTTACCCTCAGGCACCCTAGCTATTTCAAACGTCGACAAAACGTTGAAAAGAATGAGCAGACGAACTTTTCTTGGTGCAACCAGTCGGAGAAAGCCTTAAAAAAAAAAAAAAAAAAAAAAAAAAACGTCTGACCATCGTAGGACGTGTTATCTTTACAGTGCACACTGTTGAGCTGGTCGCTTCGACTGTATCGTTCGCAGTTAGGCATACCTACCTTATATATCTTTTAAAAAGCACACCAATACCCATCAACACACAGGTACTCACACCCAGTGACAGACACACACACAGCCGTGTGCGCTCACAAACACACACACACACACAGACACACACACACACACACACACACACCGAGTCAGTCAAACAGACCGACAGAAAACGACCCGAACTCCAACCGCTAAAGTTCGTCCCCTTCCTTCCCTCACTTAACAAACAACAAACAAGTGACCACAAAACAGACTCTGTCTGAACACACACACACACACACACACACAAAACGGGACTACCAATGACAGACAGACAAAGAGACACGCACGCACCGCACTCACTTTCACACACACACACACACACACACACACACACACACAACGGGACTACCAATGACAGACAGACAAAGAGACACGCACGCACCGCACTCACTTTCACACACACACACACACACACAACAACAACAAAACAAACAACGGGACTCCCAATGACAGACCAAATCACCCACTGGGCGTGGGCAGAGTGACAAGGGGAGGTGGAAGGGAGAGTAACACCCAGAAAGCTTCGAAGAGACGGCGTGAAAAAGCTATTTAAAAAAAAAGAGAAAAATAAAAGCATGTACACTGCAGTGGTCAGCAGAGAGGTGAGTCAGCCAAGACAGGCGGACCGACCGCACACAAGCTGAGGTCGGTATGTATGTACACAGTCGCAGAGGTGACCAGGCGTGAAACCGTGCACTGACCACTGACCGCTGGCGTCACACCTGGTCTTCGTCAGGTAGGTGGGTCAGTCGGAACAGTGCGCCGCCACCACCATAGCCTCCTCTCTCACTGAGTGACCCCGGAGTTGGCGTTATACTGTGCTGTGCTGTGCTGTGCTGTATTGTATTGCATTGTATTGTATTGTGCTGTGCTGTGCTGTGCAGTGCTGTGTTGTGCTGGGATGCGCTTTAATGTAGGAGGAGGACGTAATGATGTAAGGAAGGGAAGAGCATCAGTCTACAAATAGTGTGTGTATATATATATATATATATATTATATATATATCTATATATATATATATAATATATATATATATATATATATATCTGTGTGTGTGTGTGTGTGCGCGCGCGTGCGCGCATGTGTGTGATTGCGTGTGTGTATGTGCGTGTGCGGCTGTGTATATATGTAGGTGAGTGAGTGAGTGAGTGTGAGTGAGTGAGTGTGTGTGTGTGTGTGTGTGTGTGTGTGTGTGTGTGTGTATGTGTGTGTGTGTTTGTTTATGTATGTGTGAATATATGTTTGTGCGCGCGTGTGAATGTGTGTGTGTGTGTGTGTGTGTGTGTGTGTGTGTGTGTGTGTGTGTGTGTGTGTGCGCGCGCACGTTTGTGTGTGTGTTTGTGACGAATACAACAGATCAGAAAATCCCACTTCAAACGCAGCGTTATTGATTATATGTCTGGAGCATAATGCAGAAGGAAATTGTCTCATTTCCACGTTACGTGACATCTCAAAGCAGTCTCTTTGAACATGCTCTCACTCACGTTCATGTAGTTGCTATATTATGCTTTTGGGTTGTTTTTTTTTTTGTTTTTTTTGTTTATTGTTTAGTTTACCTTTTTCTCAAAGTGTACACAGATATGATCAGACTTTGGAATATAATATCAGAGTTCGGATCCTAAACTTAGGAAATTGCAGATATTGCTGACCACATCATACAAATATATTATATCGGGCATACGACTGGCTCTTCTCCCACAGAGAGAAATCAAATGATCCACAATTGCAGTCTCTGGAGGGTTTCCATTATGCGTTTCCATTTTCAATCTGTGTAAAGTTATTTTCAAGTAACGGAACGATTGTTTAGTTGTTACCAGCATTTGTTTTATCCACTGCTATGCTGTACGAAGTTCGTGAGTGTGTGTGTGTGTGTGTGTGTGTGTGTGTGTGTGTGTGTGTGTGTGTGTGTGAGAGTGTGTGTGTGAGTGTGTGTGTGTGTATGTGTGTGTGTGAGTGTGAATGTGTGTGTGCGTGCATGAGTGCGTGCGTGTGTGAATACGTGGGAGCGCGCGCGCGCGCGCGCGCGTGTGTGTGTGTGTGTGTGTGTGTGCGAGTGTGAGTGTGAATGTGCGTGTGTGTGTGTATACGTACGTGCGCGCGCGCGCGTGCGTGTGTGAATGCGTGGGTGCGTGTGTGTGTGAGAGTGTGTGTGTGTATATGTGAATGTGTGTGCGTGCGTGCACGAGTGCGTGCGTGTGTAAATGCGTGTGTGTGTGTGTGTGTAGACGTGCGTGCGTGCGCGCGCGTGCGTCTGTGTATGTGTGCGTGCGTGCATGAGTGAGTGCGTGTGTGAATGCGTGGGTGCGTGTGTGTGTGTGTGTGTGTGTGTGTGTGTGTGTGTGTGTGCGTGCAGGAGTGCGTGCGTGTGTAAATACGTGGGTGCGTATGTGTGTGTGTGTGTGTGTGTATGCGTGCGTGCGTGTGTGAATGCGTGCCTGCGTGCGTGTGTGTGTGTGCGTGCGTGCGTCCGTGCGTGTGTGTGTGTGTGTGTGTGTGTGTGTGTGTGTGTGTGTGTGTGATAAAGTCAAATTTTATTTCATGACGGTCAATTCAATGAGCAACAACTGCTTCTTTTTATAGTTTGTGTGCGTGTGTGTCTATATGTGTGGTCAGCAATCTCAGCAATCTGCATGGATATGCCCATCTTTAAGCGATCGAAATCTTATCGAA
>NC_134876.1:79213673-79223673 GCF_041734735.1 Babylonia areolata | reverse complement strand
AATAAAATTGTTTCATTAGTGCTTTATGAAATAGAATTAGTTAATTAACTACACAATCCTACTTTTCGATAATTTTAATCTTTCAATTATTTTTGCAGCAAACAGGATATATAATTATTTTTTTTATAATATTCGTCCGGCTCAAATAAAAGAATTGGTAAAACAACAACATAAACATTAGCTAGATTCATTTAGATTGATGAGAACCATGTATCGATCATCAGGTTTTACATTTGCATATCAAAAAATCAAACCTTCCAAATAAATGACAGAATTATTGACAACAATTAGAAACGCCAGTTTTCGAATTGCAATGTGCTTCACACAGAAAGATGTAGGCGAAAGAAGAAGAAGAAGAAGAAGAAGAAGAAGAAGAAGAAGAAGAAGACATCCAAAGAGATCCCAAAGTCCAGTGAATAAGCGACCAGATGACTTGTGCACAATAGTTCACTTGTGATGCCGTGAAAATATGTGAGAAATCGAAATTTAAAAAAAAATTTTTATTAATTTTTTTTTTAACCGAGGAGAAAAGAATATACTCATAACGGCCTGTGTTCATAATGCCTAAACAAAAGTGTGAGGAAAAGAATTTTTTCGATTATATATAAGCGAACAAGCAAAAAAAAAAAAAAAGTATTAAAGACAAACAAGAAAATACACACACACACACACACACATACACATCGATTATATATAAGCGAACAAGCAAAAAACCCCCCCAAAACACACATATATACACACATACATATATATATATATATGTGCATGTGTGTGCGTACGTGCGTGTGTGTGTGTGTGTGTGTGTGTGTGTGTGTGTGTGTGTGTGTGTGATCTTCAGTTTAACGTTTATTCACTAGAAGTGTTATTAGATAGATAGATAGATAGATAGATAGATAGATAGATAGATAGAGAGAGAGAGAGAGAGAGAGAGAGAGAGAGAGAGAGAGAGAGAGAGAGAGAGAGAGAGAGAGAGCAAAACAATGCTTTTATCTGTAAATTACCAAAACCTAGAAATCCACACGAAACCAAAAATCATGTAAAGAATATCGACCAGCATGTTAAAACATGAAAATGGCCAGTCTTTGTATCGTGCAACACACCGATGCGTTGTGGAAGTTCCCCGAAATAAGGTGTTTTCTGTGCAACGGTATGTTAACTTCGACATATTCAACCTACACTCATACAGCTGACTTCTTCCCCCCCAACCCCCAATCGTTAGCTTCATCTCTTTTGCACCAGCGTAAACACGAATGTCTAATCCGACGGAAGGTGAGCTGGATGAAATCCGGTTCACTTCAATACCGGGGAGAGTTTTTAATCCGGGTCAAATTTCTCGGGGAACTGTAAAAATTTTGTTCATATCGGTCTGAGACAATCGGCAGATTGCTATTTTGTTCAGCCAGTTGATACAGACCGCCTGCGAACCAGATTAAGACTGTTTGGTGAGTCCCGTTAATCACATATGTTTTGTTGTTGATCGCTTGCAAATGTACATTTCAATTTCTTCTTCTTCGTTCGTGGGCTGCAACTCCCACGCTCACTCGTATGTACACGAGTGGGTTTTTACGTGTATGACCGTTTTTACCCCGCCATGTAGGCATCCATACTCCGCTTTCGGGGGTGTGCATGCTGGGTATGTTCGTGTTTCCATAACCCACCGAACGCTGTCATGGATTTCAGGATCTTTAACGTGAGTATTTGATTTTCTGCTTGCGTATACACACGCAGGGGGTTCAGGCACTAGCAGGTCTGCACATATGTTGACCTGGGAGATCGGAAAAATCTCCACCCTTTACCTACCAGGCGCTGTCACCGAAGATTCGAACCCGGGACCCTCAGATTGAAAGTCCAACGCTTTAACCACTCGGTTATTGCGCCCGTCGTACATTTCAATTTGTCCTGTCAAACTGTACAGTAGATTATGTCATTTCTGAACTGATGAACGGCTCCACATCGCCACTGACTGTCCACTTTAGGGTAAAGAAAAAGGAGGAGATACACGAGGGTCTGACTTCTGTTCTTCAAACAGTGGCAAAACAAGTGTCTCACACCGAATAAAGTACAAGATCAGCACTCTGTGCTACAAATGTGTTCACAAATCAGCCGCTTCCTATCTCTGCGGCTGCCTTCACCTCTACACTCCATCTCGCTCATTACGGTCGGCTTTGGATCCACTCTACTTACGCATACACAGATTCAAACTCTCGACTGTTGGCCGCCGTTCTTTCTCTGTCTCTGGACCTTGCAATTGGAATGAACTTCCTCTTTCGCTTCGTCAAGTCTCCACACTCAGCTCTTTCAAGTCTGGCCTTAAAACCCACCTCTTCCCAAAATAGCCTCCCTTCCCCGCCTCTTCCTTGTCTTCAGTTTCTCCAGTTTTAGAGTTATGCGTGCGTGAGAATGACTGGTGCGAAAGCGCTTTGATTTGTCGATGCACAAGATTCAGCGCTATATAAATACCATTATTATTATTATCATCACTGTTATTATTATAAACGAAATATCCACCGGACAGTCGCGAAAAAAAAAGAAAAAGATAAAAAAGAAGTCTTTTTATGAGCCAAAATATCACATGACATGCACAGCGTGCGAGATTTTGACAGGAGCCCAGAACACAGCGAACGGATACCAACAATTCGATGAGTCTTTTGTCGCCGTTTTCTTTGTTCACTGTCGCTTGTTCAGTCTCACGATCTCACGCAACTTGTTGAATGACCAACTCACATTTGTAAATCTACTTTTCTGCTCTGAGCTTTGGCCTGCTGAGCATTGAGAACATTCTGGTGCGTTCGCTCGGCTCCAATCTGAAACGTGTAGAGAAGAAGAAGTTGTACTGCAAGCCACCCACCACCACCACATCCACCACCACCACATCCACCACGACGTACATTAGTGTTAGGAGGTATAAGACATGCACTGTTGTTACACACTGCCTTTGCAACCAAAGCGCACACAAAGTACGCTGTTTCAATGGCATTGGTGAAGTGTTTGTCTGTATGGATGTTACAGTTTAAAATGAAAAGTTTTGTTGTTGTTGTTGTTGTTCATCTGGCAATAAAAAAAAAACACGAAGTGACAGACGTACTGAACGGCAATGGATACGAATCAAAAGTGACACCAGAACTCTGAAAAAATCGGAGCAAGATTTCACACAGACAAAATTTATGTTTTGACAAAGAGTATTATAACACAATACAATGCAATGCAATACAAAAAAGTAGAAGTAAACAAACTTTTTTTCTTGACATTCACGTGCACACAGACCTGGGTGTACATTGACTGTGGCTGACTGACTGAACAACTTTCTGAATACATACATGACCGCTAAACTGTAGATTCGACAATCGATACACGATTTCAACTCTGCTTTCTGTGCATTGTGGTTGCAATGGCATGTGATTAGAAGTGTTCAGACTTTTTTTTTTTTTTTGGTGAGAAAAAATAAATTCATAAAACTGAAAAGGGAGAAAGAAGAGAAAAAGACCAAAAACTGCATCGGACACTTCAACTAACTCTGTCGGATTTCTTATTTCAGGTTATCAGGCGAAGATTACGTTTTGTGCGTCAAATTTGGAAAAAAAAGGTAACTTTAATGCATTTGAAATGGATTTATCAAGCATACTTTTCTTACAACTATATATAAATGTGTTCACAGTACACTCACATTTTATGTGTTCAAACAGATGAAAGTTAAGATAGAAAAAAGGTATAATTTGTTATTTATATTTTGAGAAAAAATCCTATCATTTTGTCCATTTTATTTACATAATTTTGCTACCACACATTTTCCATTTAATGTAAACTATTACAATTACATTGATATAAAAGCAACAACCAAACAAAGAAAACAACAACAACAAACAAATAAACAACAACAACAACAACAACAACAACAAATACAACAACAAAACAAGAAACACCACTTTTTTTACAAATCAAAAATTTCTCGACTGTTCCCACCATCTGAAACGTTTATCCTTCCCATACACAGAAAAAGCGACCGACCTTTTTTTTTTTTTTTTTTTTTTTTTCCCCAGATACAATTTCGAGTTAGTGAGCAAACCTAGGGGTAGGCTGACTACAGTGAGACTGACAAAGAAGTTCGTTTGCAGTTTCTGGTTGAACATGCAGGTCGTCGTACACATAAGCCATGTAATACCATCATACACATTTTGCACAGAATGTTGAGCATCATGGGTGAGAGAAGAAGAAGAAGCCATCAGGGTTGCCCTGACAATGAACGGGCGGACATGACCCAACACAGGTTATAATACACACTTACAGCTTTAACAAAGTTTTTCTATCCTCCTGCTTATGGTCACGGGCGCTGGCAATGTTTTTCTCTGCCCTTTTTCGGGTCAGCTGCAAAATGGGGGTATAAGTTTTTTTTCTTAAAAAAAAAACAAAAACATAAATATATAATCATATCTAAAGTAAATTTATTTTTACATGAAGCTTGCCCAGGACTGACAAAGAGAGAAAGGGTGGAGGGGGTGAGAGAGAGAGAGAGAGAGAGAGAGAGAGAGAGAGAGAGACAGAGACAGAGAGACAAACAGAGACAGAGAGACAAACAGTTCAATAAGAAATTAAAAAAAGAGGAAAAGAAATGTTCATTATCATAATTATTCTGAAACATTTACACTTAATATCTCTTACTAAGATAATAAAGTTATTCTGGTTCTGACTTTGATTACCAGGTCTACTGAAAAATGTGCGGATCAGCAACTTTGAATAAACATACCCCTCCGCCCCCTTTTTTTTTTTCGTAACAGTTACAAAGCACAGATATTTACCAACAGACAAAGCACAACGGCACACCGCTACGTGAAGCTAATGAACAGCTAAACCATTCATAACACTATACCAACATCTATTTGCTTCCAGATTCTGGCTTCTGTTTGACACGAGAAAGAACGACTGGAACAGTGCCATATTTACTGTCACAACAAGTTACTACGTAAATCTTGAGACAACGTAAAGCACTTGAAATATAAAGGCATACAAAGTGCTACATTTCTGCTGAACAAACCACTGTGTTAATGAGAGTGCACAGACGAACAGGAAGAAAATGAAAAAGGGGGAGCAAGAGCAGAGAGAGAGAGAGAGATAGAGAGAGAGAGAGACAGAGGGAGAGAGAGAGAGTGGGGGAGAGAGAGAGAGAGGGATAGGGAGGGAGAGAGGGAGAGGGAGGGAGAGAGAGAGGGAGAGAGAGAGAGGGAGATGGAGGGGGAGAGAGAGGGAGAGAGAAAGAGAGAGTGGGAGAGTGAGAAAGAGAGAAAGAGAAAGTGGGAGAGAGAGAGGGGGTAGAGAGAGAGAGAGAGGGAGGGAGAGAGAGAGTGGGGGAGAGAGAGGGAGGGAGAGGAAGAGAGGGAGAGAGAGGGAAGGAGAGAGAGAGTGAGGGACAGAGAGAGAGAGAGGGAAGGAGGGAGAGAGATAGAGGGAGGGAGAGAGAGAGAGAGAGAGGGAGAGAGGGAGAGAGAGAGAGAAGGGGAGGGAGAGAGAGAGGGGGAGGGAGAGAGACAGAGAGGGAGAGAGAGACAGAGAGGGAGAGAGAGGGAGGAAGGGAGAGAGAGAGAGGGAGAGAGAGAGAGAAGGGGGAAGAGAGAGAGAGAGGATAAGGAAACAGAGGGAGAGAAAAGAGAAAAGAACAGAAAAGAAACGAATAGGACAGAAGAAAGAGAGAGAGAGAGAGAGAGAGAGAGAGAGAGAGAGAGAGAGAGAGAGGGGAGAGAGAGAGAGAAACAGACAGACAGAAACACACACAGACAGGCAGGTAGTGACAAAGAGGGAGAAGCCTACAACTTCTTCCAACTAGGAAAAAAAAAAAAAAATCAGCACATGGTGTCTTAGAAGTCCACCTCTGCATTTAAAAATACTTCCTACCACCCCACCCCTACCCCACCCCCACACCCGTTAAAAAAAAAGGAGAAAAAAAAGGTACAGTTGCATAGAGTTCTTCTCCTCTTTACCTCGTGTTTCTTATGTACGTGTTCTCTTTTCATGTCGCTGAATCTCTCCAGGGACTGGTTCAGCTTCTTCTCCTCGGACATCCGCTTCTTGTTGATCACTGCAACACAGACACGGCAGACAAAATTATTTATTTTTTGTATTTCTTTTTATCACAACAGATTTCTCTGTGTGAAATTCGGGCTGCTCTCCTCAGGGAGAGCGCGTCGCTACACTACAGCGCCACCCATTTTTTTTGTATTTTTTTTTCCCTGCGTGCAGTTTTATTTGTTTTTTTCTATCGAAGTGGATTTTTCTACAGAATTTTGCCAGGAACAACCCTTTTGTTGCCGTGGGTTTTTACGTGCGCTAAGTGCATGCTGCACACGGGACCTCGGTTTACCGTCTCATCCGAATGACTAGCATCCAGACCACCACTCAAAGTCTAGTGGAGGGGGAGAAAATATCGGCGGCTGAGCCGTGATTCGAACCAGCGCGCTCAGATTCTCTCGCTTTCTAGGCGGTCGCGTTACCTCTAGGCCATCACTCCACTGAAGGTTAGACAATGTCAAGTGGCGATATCATCCTCTTATTCTTTTCATCCTCCCCTTCCGCCGTTTTAACCCCCCTAACCCCCCCCCCCCCCCCCCCCCCGACCCCCCAACACACACACACACCCATCACCCGAAGTCAGGTACCCATTCACACCTGACAGGAGTGAGCAAAATCGGAGTACAGTGCCTATCCTAAGGACACACAACACCATGCCGAAACGGGGCCTCGAACCCTGATCACACACACACACACACACACTCACACACACACACACACACTCACACACACACACACACACACACACTCACACTCACACACACACACACACACACACTCACACACACACACACACACTCACACACACACACACACACACACACACCCGCGCGCACGCGGAAAGAACGTATTGACGTTGTGACCTGGAACCAAGATGAGAGGGAAAATTAAATTCTTACTGTTTCTGCAGATTGTGTCTGTTGGTACGAGGCAAGGCAAATTGTGTGTGTAAAAGATGTATGTGTGTACTAGCGGTTTCAATGCCCCCATGCTAGGGGCACGTGAAATACATTTCTTGCCTTGCCTTGGCTCCCAGCTGACCATTTGTATTTGTATTTCTCTATTTATCACAACAGATTTTTCTGTGTGTGAAATTCGGGCTGCTCTCCCCAGGGAGAGGGCGTCGCTTCACTACAGCGCCACCCATTTTTTAAAATTTAAAAACAAGTTTTTCCTGCGTGCAGTTTTATTTGTTTTTCCTATCGAAGTGGATTTTTCTACAGAATTTTGCCACGAACAACTCTTTTGTTGCCGTGGGTTCTTTTACGTGCGCTAAGTGCATGCTGCACACGGGACCTCGGTTTATCGTCTCATCCGAATGACTAGCATCCAGACCACCACTCAAGGTCTAGTGGAGGGGGAGAAAATATCGGCGGCTGAGCCGTGATTCGAACCAGCGCGCTCAGATTCTCTCGCTTCCTAGGCGGTCGCGTTACCTCTAGGCCATCACTCCACTATGCAAGGCACACTAAAATCAAACAGAAAAGCATTCACTGCAAAAACTGCGCTGCCCTGATCAGCACACACATAGCTATGATCCTACACACTTGGCCGGTCCTAACAGTGGCAGTCTTACTGGGCTTTGACCCATTAGTTTTGTTTTCTGGAAGCTCAATTAATACTGTGTACTGATGTATGTTAAAAAAAAAGAAAAAAAGAAAAAAAAAGAAGTTAACACTGTTTTTTCCTTGAAATTGTGACGTTGAAACAAGGTAAATAATGTTGACACTGTTTCCTTGAAATTGTGACGTTGAATCAAGGTCAATCACTTTAACCGATCTGAAAATTTGCAATGAACTACTGTGTCATTATATTACAAGGGGAAAAAAAAACCCATAACGCGCGCTACTGTGAAAGTAACACATCGCCATTTCTTTTCCTTTTCAAATGTACACATTATAAATGTACAGTGTGTGTGTGTGTGTGTGTGCGCGCGCGCGTGTGTATTTGTGTGTGCATGTGTGCACGCGCGCGCATGCCCTTCAACATCTGACCCATTACAAATATGCTGAAATCTTTCGTTTCACCGACAGCTACGATAAATCAATCATGTCACAGAAACAAAGCAAAAAATAAACAAGTACATAAATGAATGCGATGGGAAAAAAAGACAGAAAGAAAAAAAAATCGGTTAAAAATGTTGCAGTTGACGTCGAGATATATGTTAATGATATGCACGTGCTGATGTTTTTAGTTACCTCCCCTCCTGTCGTGCTTACCTCCCTTCCCGTGATGGATGGCTCATGTCACACAATACCTATCAAACACGACGAAAACAACAGCAAAAAACCTACCAACCAACTAAACAAAAAACACTGCCCCCCCCCCCCCCCCCCAATAAAAGGAAAAAAAGAAAAAAAGAAAAAGAAAAAAAGAAGACAACACACACACACACACACACACACACACACACGGGAAAGTTTGTTTGTCGGTGTACAACACTCAACTTATTACCCTGTTAGATTTGCTACAGGAAATAATTCTGGAACCCTCGGAACCTTACGATGTTGTTTTACCGGCTGGTGAAAAAAAAGAAGCTTGTATTAGTTGTAAAAACAATATATCTTTGCAGCTTTGCTTGGGCTTAGGTTGTCCAGATATGGCCTGGTTTCATTCAATTCAGTGTGCATGAGTGCATTGTTCCCTTCCTGTGGAGTGGCAGCGTGGTTAAAAATGTTGCATTTGAATTCACGATAGATTTTGGCACCCAAAGATTTCGTTTTTGTAATTTTTTTCCAATCACTTTCTCTTAACCCAAACATTTATCTAGCTTATATCTTCTTTTTCATTATAATTATTATGTGTTTTTTTTGTGTTTTTTTTAATCAAGCGTTCTTAGACAAATGGAGGTATTTAAACAATTGTTTAAAAACGAAACATATCACTCTTCTTCTGTTATTCTCTCTTTCTTTAGTTTCTTTAGTTTAGTTTAGCGCGTTGGGTTACGCTGCTGGTCAGGCATCTGCTTGGCAGATGTGGTGTAGCGTATATGGGTTTGACCGAGCAGTGACGCATCCATGAGCTACTGATACTGATACTGATCTTTAGTTTCTTTTACATTTTCAAAGCAAGCGGGCAAACAAGAACTAGATCTACCTCAATTCTTACAAACCAAATGGTCATTTCCTCGGTGCTGCTTCTGACAATTTCCTGAATGTAATTCTTTAATTTATGCAATATATGTTAATTCAGACTTGGTCTTGTAATACACAAGAAGATCCAATATATAATGATAGCAAGAATGTAGTTGTAGTGGTAGTAGTAGTAGTAGATGATGATGATGATGATGATGATGATTATGATACTACTACTACTACTACTACTACTACTACTACTACTACTACTACTACCACTTCCACTACTACTACTGCAACTACTACTACTAAGAAGACGAAGAAGACGAAGAAGAAGAATACCTCTATTACTACAACTGCTAATGACTATTCTTTGCAGAGTGCACATAATAATTATATACACATCCAAACTACTTAACTACCTCCAATGTCAATTAACATACCTCCTCATATACATGCACAAATGCACACACATGCATATACATGTATTCATGAGCCACATGATAAGAAGAGACTAGCCAGGGGGCAGTTCTCATGTGGGGGGAACCCACTTCAGTCAGGCTGTGATCAGCAGTCGACATGGCAGGGGAGGCAGGGATGTGCATGCATGCGTGTGAGTGTGTGTGTGTGTGTGTGTGTGTGTGTGTGTGGAGGTGGAGCTGGGTCAGGAGGTTTCAGGTGGCAGGCAGGGTGTCAGTCACACGCAGAAACCACTCACCCCCACCCCACCCTATCATACCACCTCCTCCAGGGAGGTGGCGCTGAATCCCTTTGTACAGTGCACACCTGTTATTACGCAGGGGGCAGACTGACAACAGAATGATGCAGAGTCCCACCCTGTGCCGGCTACAGGTAGGTGTGACCAAGGA
>NC_134876.1:79206173-79208673 GCF_041734735.1 Babylonia areolata | reverse complement strand
GTGTAGCTTTCATCAAAGGCTGCAAAAATTCTGCAGCATGATATAAAGTCAAGAGCATACAGCAAAGGATGTGGACAAGAGCAAAAACGGAGCACTCCAAAATTCACAGGCATAGCAAAGAAAAAAAAGAAGAAGAAGAAAAGACTGCACCACTAACTAGGTACAGTGTCTGTCATAGAAGCAATCCATCTTCTCCACTTCCCCTCTCAATCCATTATGCTGCTAAACTCATCAGAATACTAGTAAAGTAAACTGTGCTGGAGATGCCAGCTATTCCACTTCATTTATCACCACCAGAAAAAAACAACAACAACAACAAAACAAACACAACAAACCAACAAAGTTGGACCTTCTCTGTGGAGAGCAGTCTGCATTTTCACAGAGAAATCTGTTATGAGAAGAATTTATGCACACTACTACACAGCACAACACTACACTACAATGCAATGCAATGCAATACAATACAGTACAATACATGCATATTCATTGGTTATTATGTACCTTGCTTTGTCATTACTTTATCTAAAAAACACCCAAAAACAAAAAACAAAAACAAAAAAAAAAAACAAAACCTGAATCATTCCATTCTGTTGAAAACAATAAGTCTTAAGTTAATACGCAAGGTATTCTGCCTTGACAGCTGATGATACACTTCTTCCTTAAAAAAATCTGACGCCACTGTGAAGTCTTACCTCCACCACTTTGATCCTCTTCTGGTAATCCTTCTCATCCTTCTCGACTCGTGCCGTCAGGCTGAGAACAGTGGGGGCGTTGGCAGGGGTGCGAGCTTTTACTTTGCCAGGGGCAGACTTGGACTCCTTGTCTTTCTTCAGAACAAACGTGTGGCTGTAGCGAGAGGAGTCCAGGAAACCTTCTGGACCCACTTTTCTCTCCTGGGATCTGCGTAACACAATCAGCGATGGAGGAAGATATGAAAAAAACTAAAAGCTTGGATGTTTGTTTATTGTACATCAATACAAACAATGAGGGGATGGAGACAAGCATAAGCTAGAACAACAGCAAAGGCAGGAGAGAGAGGGAGAGAGACAGAGAGAGAGAGGGAGAGAGACAGAGAGAGAATGACAATGACAATGACAGTGAAAGTGACAATGACAATGAAAATGTCTAGGAGAGAGTGAGCAGGGGGGGGGGAGGGAGACAGAGGGGGGAGAGACAGAGGGACAGAGAAAGAGAGAGAGGGAGGGGGAAAGGGAGCGAGGGAGGGGGGGGAGAGAGAGAGTGGAAAAGAGAGAGGGAGAGAGAGAGGGGGGGAGGGAAGAGAGAGAGAGTGGGAAAGAGAGAAAGAGAAGAGAGAGAGAGAGAGGGAGAGAGAGAGAGAGAGGGAAAGAGAAGGGGGCAGAGAGAGGGGGAGAGGGAGAGAGAGGGGGGAGGGAAAAGAGAGAGTGGGACAGAGAGAGGGAAAGACAAGGGGAGACAGAGGTGGAGAGGGAGAGAAAGAGAGGGAGGGGAGAGGGGAGAGAGAGAGAGAGAGAGAGAGAGAGAGAGAGAGAGAGAGAGAGAGAGAGAGAGAGACAGACAGACAGACAGACAGACAGACAGAAGAAAGGACTGTCTCAAGACTGTGTCTTTGTAGATGGCAATAAAGACAGAAAAGGGGTTGATAAAAAAAGAGAAAAGAATAAAGAAAAAGAACAGAAAAATAAATAAAGAAAAGAAAACACATACAAAACCACTAAGTGAAACAACAAAACTCACACACACACATATACACACACATATGCACACACACACACACACAGATTGAGACACACACACACACACACAGACACACACACTCACACACGTGAGTGCATGCACACACACACACACACACACACACACACACACACACACACACACACACACTCACACACATACACACACAACCACCAACCATTACACATCCCTTTACTTATTAATACACACACACACACACACACACAAAGTCATACATCACATAAAATCTTACATCATAAGCACACTCAGTCTTCACATATCAGCACACTTTGTCCTCACACTCAATCCTGACATATCTTCACACTCAATCCTGACATATCTGCACACTCAATCCGGACATATCTGCACACCCAATCCTCACATATCTGCACACCCAATCTTCACATATCCACACTCAATCCTACACATATCTGCACATTCAATCCTCGCAATCAGCCCTCACCTATCTACACATTAAATCCTCAAACTCAATCTTCATGTATCTGCACACTCAGTTCTCACACACCTGCACACTCAATCCGCACATATCTGCACACTCAATCCTCAGCTATCGTCACACTCAGTCCTCACCAATCTATACACTTAATCCTAACACATATCTGCACATTCAATCCCTGCACTCAATCCTCACCTATCTACACATTCAATCCTCAAACTCAATTCTCATGTATCTCACACACATATCTGCACACTCAGTCCTCACATATATGCACACTCAATCCTCACATATCTACACACTCACTCCTAAAAAATGTGCACACTC
>NC_134876.1:79198673-79201173 GCF_041734735.1 Babylonia areolata | reverse complement strand
GTCAGTACTAGTACTCCCTCTCTCAAGCTCTCAGCTCTCTCTCCGCTCTCTCTCTCTCTCTCTCTCGTGTGTGTGTGTGTGTGTGTGTGTGTGTGTGTGTGTGTGTGTGTGTGTGAATAAATATTGCCAGCTACATCTGAACGGGATTTATTTACTCATTTATATATTTATTAATGGCTTTTTTAGCAGCGCGACGTTAACTAAGAGAGATAACCACAAATAGATTTACAACATGCTTGATCGACACGATAATTTCCCTTGTGTCCTGTTTCGCGCGCGCGCGCGCGCGTGTGTGTGTTGGTTTTCAGTTTTCTCTCTCTCGCACACGCGCGCGCGCGCGTGTGTGCGTGTGCGTATGTGTGTGTGTGTGTGTGTGTGTGTGTGTGTGTGTGTGTGTGTGTGTGTGTGTTTCCGGACGAACAAAAGACAGTTTATTTTGTTTGTGAAAGTTGTATTGGTCAACACTGGTCCATATATGGGCCATTGTAAACCTTGCCCTTCTGGCAGAACATAAACTAAATGTACTGGTACACCAAGCGGTCATACCCGATTTTATTATCATCATTTTTTTTGTCTGCTGGTTTCAAACACAATGCGATCAACCGCCTTATAATGCTTGAAAGTACAAAACGTAAAGAATTGATACGGTTTCTTTTGTTGATGTCATTGTTGTTGTTCTTTCTTTCTTTCAGATTTCCATGAATTCCTTCCTTCCTAATGCCCTTCCTTCTTTCTTTCCTCCCTTCCTTCCTTCCTTTATCTTTCTTTCTTGCTTTCTGTCTTTCTGTCAGTCTAATTTCGTGATGATGGCGACAAATCAAATCAGAAAAAAATATTTTTGTTTTTTTGTTTTTTGTTTTGGGTCTAGTCCAACTGTTCCTTGGAATCAGTCAGATGAATGATTCGACCTGCCCAAGGGAGAACAGTCTGCCAAGACTCTTTCCCTGTCGCTGTCTCTTTCCTTGATGTGTGTGTGTGTGTGTGTGTGTGTGTGTGTGTGTGTGTGTGTGTGTGTGTGCCGTTTGTATGTGTGTGTGTGTGTGTGTGTGTGTGCCGTTTGTATGTGTGTGTGTGTGTGTGTGTGTGTGTGTGTGTGTGTGTACAGGGTATCTGTATCATGCGTGCAATGGTCATGGATGTGTATATGTGCGCGCGCTCACGCACACGCACGCGCGCACACACACACACACATCTCACTATCTCACTATGTTACTATCTCACACGCGCACACGGAGCTGAACTAAACAAGACTGAAAAACATCATCATCAACAACACAACACAGACAGAGACACAGACAGGGAGGCCTCCCCACCGTCCCTCTGCCACACACACACACACACACACACACACACACACACACACACACGAAAGATCGCGACCAAACCACTATCCCAAGGCCTGTTTTACATTAAAACAAACAAACACACACACACACACACACACACACACACACACACACACACACACACACACACACACACACACACACACACACACACACACACACAAAACCTACAAATAACTATCAGACAAAAAGCAAACAAAAAGACGCCAGTATCGTTTTCGCCAACGGTTCAACCAAGAAACCCAACCTGAACACATCAGCAGCATTACGGAAAATAAATAAAAATAAATAAAATAATAAGAGAAATAGAGACAGACAGACAGACAGACACACACACACACACACAGAGAGAGAGAGAGAGAGAGAGAGAGAGAGAGAGAGGGAAGAAGAGGGTAGAATCGTGATCAGCCTCCTGACACCATAACTGACAAACTATCTGACAGCAGACAAAAAGGGCGTGTGATCTGTTTTGTCCACAGACTAGGCTATATATATAGACAAAGACACGAGGACTGGAGCTCTTCATCTTTTGTGTGCCAAAGACAATGCAGAGAAAGGAAAGACCTGGGAAGAACCACCCATCCGCAAACTGAAGCAAAAAGGTCAATACATTTCCGCAGCGGAAATGGCGTCATACAAAATGTAAAGCAAATAGTTAAAAAAAAAAAAAAAAAAAAAAAAAATGGAGGCAGAACAACAATACAGAAACATTTTTTGTGTGTGCGTGACACAGAGATCTAAGTTCACACCTACGGGTAATCAACATCACGTTTTTGTTTGTTTGTTTGCTGTTATTTTGTTCCATACTTCATTTATTTTGAGATATCTTAAAAAAAAAAGTACTGCATTGTGATCAGTGAAACGAATGTTTTCAACAATCGAAGTCCAAAAAAAACATTTAATTTATTTTCCATGGTTTCCTTCACTGTACTAAAGGATAGAAAAAGATCCGCGCACAGGCCAAGGACATATCGTCACAAAAGGGTTTTTCTATTGTTTTATTACAATATCATGAAAAGTAAAGAAGAAGAGTAGGAGAGAAGACAATGCAGCAGAATGTTAGACAGCGGGCTATGTGTCCGACACGCTCAATGTCAACTTCGCAGAGTAGCGCCGAGGAAAATGACTGGCGGACGCGCAACAGCTTACAGTTC
>NC_134876.1:79183673-79193673 GCF_041734735.1 Babylonia areolata | reverse complement strand
CCGCTTTCAATTTGCCAGTGGGTCTCTTCTCCACCTTTCGCTTCCTTCTCTCCTCCCCTCCATCCTCACCCCCCCCTCTCTCTCTCACTCTCTCTCTTTCTCACTCACCCACACACACTCTCTCTCTCTCTCACTCTCTCTCTTACTCACTCACTCACACTCTCTCTCACACTCACTCACTCACTCACTCACTCACTCACTCTCTCACTCTCTCTTTCTTTCTCACTCACTCTCTCTCTCACTCTCTCTCTCACTCTCTCTCTCTCACTCCCTCTCCCTCACTCTCTCTCTTTTTCTCACTCACTCACTCTCTCTCTCACTCACTCTCTCTCACTCTCTCTCTCTTTCTCACTCACTCACTCATTCCCTCTCTCTTTCTCACTCACTCTCTCTTACACTCTCTCTCACTCAGTCTCTCTCTCACTCACACACACTCTCTCTCTCACTCTCTCTCTCACTCTCTCACTCACTCTCTCTCACTCACTCTCTCTCACTCAATCTCTCTCACTCACTCACTCTCACTCTCTCACTCACTCTCTTTCTCTCTCTTATTCTCTCACACTATCTCACTCATTCTCTCTCACACGCTCTCTCACACACTCTCTCTATCTCTCTCACTTTCTCTCTCTCACTCTATCTCTCTATGACTCTCTCTCACTCACTATCTCTCTCTCACTCTCTCTCTCTCACACACTTTCTCTTTCTCACACTCTCTCTCACTCTCTCTCTCTCTCTCACACTTTCTCTTTCTCACTCTCTATCTCTCTCTCTCTCTCACGCTCACACACACACTCTCTCTCTCACTTTCTCTTTCTCACTCTCTCTCTCTCCCCCTCTCTCTCTCACTCTTTTCAGAGAATCACAAGAGTTTCTGAGGCAGTCAGACTTTCAGCGCGTGACTAGTTTCCCTGACAACAAAATGGTGGCACTTCCGACGCCAAGGGGTCGCGGTGGAAATTGACAGTGTGAAAGTACTCAGCAGCCAGACAGCAGGAGTATCAGTCTTACCAAGACGTTGTTGCACATTGTTTAGGTAAGAGCAAAGACAGAGATAGTATATTCCTTTTTCACTTAGCTAGACAGCAGGAGTATCAGTCTTACAAGACGTTGTTGCACATTGTTTAGGTAAGAACAAAGACAGAGATAGTATATTCCTTTTTCACTTAGCTAGACAGCAGGAGTATCAGTCTTACCAAGACGTTGTTGCACATTGTTTAGGTAAGAGCAAAGACAGAGATAGTATATTCCTTTTTCACTTAGCTAGACAGCAGGAGTATCAGTCTTACCAAGACGTTGTTGCACATTGTTTAGGTAAGAGCAAAGACAGAGATAGTATATTCCTTTTTCACTTAGCTAGACAGCAGGAGTATCAGTCTTACCAAGACGTTGTTGTACATTGTTTAGGTAAGAACAAAGACAGAGATAGTATATTCCTTTTTCACTTAGCTAGACAGCAGGAGTATCAGTCTTACCAAGACGTTGTTGTACATTGTTTAGGTAAGAACAAAGACAGAGATAGTATATTCCTTTTTCACTTAGCTAGACAGCAGGAGTATCAGTCTTACCAAGACGTTGTTGCACATTGTTTAGGTAAGAGCAAAGACAGAGATAGTATATTCCTTTTTCACTTAGCTAGACAGCAGGAGTATCAGTCTTACCAAGACGTTGTTGCACATTGTTTAGGTAAGAGCAAAGACAGAGATAGTATATTCCTTTTTCACTTTGACTTTGTTTTGTTTTGTTTAGTTTTCTGCTTTTTGAACCATCTTGTTGTGCAAGCACGTATGTCACAGTTCGTTCTCGAAGTTCTCTCCCTCTCTTTCTCTCTGTCTGTCTGTCTGTCTCTGTCACTTTCTCACTCACTCTCACTCTCTCTCTCACTCTCTCTCACCCACATACTCTCTCTCTCTCACTCACTCTCTCTCTCTCACACTCTCCCTCTCACTCACTCACTCTCGCTCTCTCACTCTCTCTCACTCTCTCACTCACTCGTTCGCTCACTCTCTCTCTCTTTCTCCCCTCCCCCTCACACCCTGTCTCTCTCTGAACCAGCTTTCAATTTGATGACAGTGGTCTCCACCTTTCCTTACCTCCCCTCCATCCTCACCCCCCTGTCTCTCTCCCTCTCACTCTTTCTCTCACTCACTTTCTCTCTCTCACTCTCTATCTCTCTCTCACTCTCACTGACTCACTCGCTCGCTCAGTCTCTCTCTCACTCACTCTCTCTCCCTCTTTCTCTACCCCCTCCCCCCAACCCCCCGTCACACCCTGTCTCTCTCTGAACTCACTTTCAATTAGAATGTATTACGTGCAGTGAATTAACATTACACTCAATCTGGAAACAAAACCTCATACTTACTCAATAAGAAAATTATGAAAAGGGGTTTAGTTCGCACATACTGTGTTCAAAAGGGAGTTACTACATAGTATGTAAAATTACTGTTGGATTACCCACTCCCTCTTCCCCCATCCCTCGCCCCCTTCCACGATGTGTATGCATGCTTATGGCCGGAATACATTAAACCATCTGAATCTGAAAATCTGAATCTCTCTCTCTCTCTCTCTCTCTCTCTCTCTCTCTGTGTCTCTGTCTCTCTCGCTCACACCCTGTGTCTCTCTGAACCAGCTTTCAATCTGATGACAGTGGGCCGAAATTGGACGTGGAGGAATCGGGCCTTGTTTGACCGTTGTTTTAAAACTGGTCCATTTACTGTGTTTGCTTTCTCCCTGGCTGGCTTTCAATCAATCATGTGGTCGGGAGTTTCCACCCACCACTGACAAGGATCTCTGCGGTCGGTTGGGCTAGAAGAAGCAACATTTATTCTTTGTCTCCTTCTCTCTCTCTCCTGCTCCTTCGAGCTTCCCCTCCTCCCTTCCCCTCCCTTCCCCTCCCTTCCCCCTTCCTACACACACACACACACACACACACACACACACACACACACACACACACACTAATACATATACACAATACGCACAGATAGACACACACATACTAACACAGCCACATACAGACACTCACGCACTCGCATACAGACATGCAGACAGACAGACAGAGGGAGACAGACAGATGACAGACAGACAGGCACACACACACACACACACAAACACACACACACACACACACACACACACACACACACACACACACACACACACACACACATTCACGCATCCTTCTCTGGATGTTATATATGACAGTCAGTCGTGTCCGACTATGACCATCAGAACAGCAGAGGAGGCAACTGCTGTCCCGACTATCTGGGCTAGAATTTGATTATAGTGGAGGCTGTCTTGCCCAAGTTACATCCCCACTCCCTCGGACAAGAGGGTTTTAGGACAAGTCGGCATTGGGGGTGATGATGGAGTCTGCCGTCGGTCCGACGGATGAGTAGGCAGGCAGGCTTATCCGTCGGTGTGTGTCCTCATATGGGAGACAAGGCCGATTCTGGGTGCGCGGCACTTCCCACAGCGCTAGGGAAGCCAGTGCAATTTTGCTTCCTAGTTTGGGAGGCATAATCCTTCACAAAAGACTAAGCTATGTATGATTTCCCATTGCACTGGATAAACCATTGATACAGTTCTCACTTTGCAGCTGGCTCAACTGTAAACTCATGTCAATCTGTAATATAAACCGAGTGTTTCGGATCTTATATGATAAATGCAATCGTCATATCTAGTCTCATTTTTTTTTTTTTTGCTCTAAAAACTGGCGACAAGACATACTGTTGGTCTCGGCACATATTGTCGCCCGAATGAATATATGCCGGTGACAATGAAATTATGTGCAATGCGACAGTAAATGTAGTGAGCGTGTGCACACAATATTATTGTCGCCGGCGACACTCACACACAGGCAGGTAGAAATACATCGGAAGAGCAGAGAAGTGGGATGGGCGTGAGAGGGGAGTGGAACAGAGATTGGAAACCAGAGAGAGAGAGAGAGAGAGAGAGAGAGAGAGAGAGAGAGAGACAGAGAGAGACAGAGAGAGGGAGAGAGAGAGAAAGAGAGAGAGACAAAAAGAGAGAGAGACAGAGAGAGAGAGAAAAAGAGAGACAGAGAGAGAGAGAGAAAGAGAGACAGAGAGAGACAGAGAGAGACAGAGAGAGAGAGAGAGAGACAGAGAGAGACAGAGAGAGAGAGAGAGACAGAAAGAGAGAGAGAGACAGAGAGAGAAAGAGAAAGAGAGAGAGAGAAAGAGAGAGAGAGAGAGAGACAGAGACAGAGAGAGAGAGAGAGACAGAAAGAGAGAGAGAGACAGAGAGAGAGAAAGAGAAAGAGAGAGAGAAAGAGAGAGAGCGAGAGAGCGAGAGCGAGAGAGCGAGAGAGCGAGCGCTGAATGAAGGCTAATTGGACAAGGAGACTGTTCGTTTCTGCCTGTTTATCATTTTAATTAGAATGAATGCACCATGAAAACAAAGAAAAAAAAAATGAAGGGAGAGACTGTTACCGGTGATAAAACACGGGACGGCATTTGCTTTTGAAGCATGTAACAACGCACATTTGATTGATTTTCCGTTGTCATATTTCAAACCCGTGGTTATTGAAGAGGTTATTTTGGGGGTCAGTTTGTCCTGACATTCGGTCGAAGCATTTCTTTTTTGTAAGTTTTGAGAGCGTTTTTTTTATATTTTATTTTATTTTATTTTTTTTAATTGATGATGATGATGATGGTGATAACAATTGTTATGATGACGATGATCACCAACATCTTCGTGACCGTCGTCATTACTGTCGTTATTATCATCATTATTATTATTATTTTTATTATTATTATTATTATTATCCTTAAGATGATGATCATCATCATCATTTATATAATCATGACGACAATCATGGTGATCATTGTTTCTGGTCATTTTTTGTTATGATGATGGTGGTGGTTGTGGTGGTGGCGATGACTATATCAGTTGCTTTTATCAACGCGAAAGTATATCTAGGGATTGCCAGCGGCAGTATGTGTGTATATTTGTGTTGGCGGGTGGATAGGTGCGTGCGTGCGTGCGTATTGTTGACATCGGGGTCGCAGCAGCATTCATAAGTTAGTCAGGCAAGTGTACTGAAAACACCGGGAAGAGGGGGGGGTGGGGGTGTGGGGGGGGCGGGGGATGTACAGGAGGGGTGGGTAGGGGGCGGTGGGGGCAGTTTACCATGTGAACGATCGAACATTACCCCATGCAAACCTAATTCATCATCTATTGTTTCATCAGGAAGCCATTCAACTGGACACAAGACACAGGCCAATGAACCAGAGGTTGAAACTGGATAGTACGCTACGCCGCAAGGCAGCACCACACCACACGTCACCTCACCTCACGGCAATCGTGTCATTGACCGAGTTCTCCTCCTCCCTCCCTCCATCCCTTCCCGCCCCCCCCCCCCCCCACACACGCCCCCCAGACCCCAAATCACCCCCCCTTCCTCCAAACAGCCCCCACTCCACTTCACACCCGACTTCTGTTGCCTGCCCCTCCTTCTTCCGGCCACCAAAATTGCATTGTTGATAGAGAGAGAGAGAGGGAGAGAGGGAGAGCGAGACAAACAGACAGACAGAGACAAAGAGACATAGAGAAAGACAGAGAGACACAGAGAAAGAGTTGTGTGTGTGTGTGTGTGTGTGTGTGTGTGTGTGTGTGTGATGGAAGACAATTGATGGTTCATTGATTAAACGGTACAACGGGCGAGTGAAAGATCGTTGTTTGTTGATAAAAGGCATTCGCCAAGCTGTTCAACATGATATCAGAATACTGTTGAGGATCCATTGACCAGACTGGTCAATGTTACAGTGAAAGCGGAAGGCCGTTGGTGACATATGAAAACGGACGTCTGTTGACGACATGTTCACAGAAACTGTTCTTGAAACGAGAGTGTGGAATGCGGAAACACCTCTTTATTGACACACATCTTCATTGTCCACTTTTGAACCAGTTGGTGAACATAGCTGCAGTAATAACAAAATAAATCAAATCAAATCAAATCAATCAAAACCGCTTTATTAATCCACATGGAAATTAAGTTGTGCAATCACAGGCTCGTTGTAAACACTAGCATAAAATCATCATGCGCAACATAAGAAGAGATTAAAACTAGTCAAGAATTTCCAATAGCTGACGATAGACTAACCCCCCCACCCTCCGCACACACACATACTCATGTTAAGACAATAGGGTATTGCACAACAATATTTACAAATGAAAACATCCAACAAAAAAAGGGTATATATTACTAGAAATGACATACGCGCACGCACGCACGCACGCACGCACACACACACACACACGTTAAATTATAGATTTAGGACATCGTATAAAAAAAAAAAAAAAAAAAAAGAGAGAAAAAAGAAAAAAAGAAGAGAGATTCAAGCAACAATATTTTTCACACGAATAAAAATCAAAGCATCAATATTCTCGTATAAGGTCCACTTGCATTCCATTCTCCACACCAGGTCACGCACACATGCATACAAACACACACACAGACAGACAGACAGACACACACACACACACACACACGCACACCACCTTTAAAAAATGAATATTAAACATTTGTATGGATTTTCAAGGCGATCAGTAAATTTGTTCAAGGCACTGAACACCTTTCTTTTAAAAGATGGACACACGCTGATATTCAGACTGAGCACCGAACAGAGGCCGAATACAATTTCTAACACTGGAGCTGTCCTGTTCTTATTGAACTGGTTGGGATGCTGGAGTTAGCCTGGTCAGATGTGACTGAGATGTTTAGAATTTGTATTGTCAAACTCTTGAGATGCAATGTCTGTGTTGTCAAAGTCTTGAGAAGCAACATCCTCCTTGTCAAACTCTTGAGACGCAAGATCTGTCTTGTCAAGCGCTTGAGATGCAAAATAATTTGTCTCGTCAAATTCTCCAGATCTAAGATCTGTCTTGTCTTGAGAAACAGGATCTGTCTCGTCAAAATCTAGAGAAGCAAGGTCTGTATTGTCAGACATTTGGAATGGAAAATTAATATCGCGTTGTCAGACTGCTTGAAATGTTATTTGTGTCTGTCTTTTCAAACTTCACGAGATGCTGCCCGGATCTGTCCAAGGCACTTGTAGTGGAAGAGGCCATCTAATCTGTCTTCTTATTCCTGCGCTTCTATGGCATTCTGTATCGGAACTGTACAGCTGCTAATTCTCTACCCAGCAGTTGCGCTGAAGAAGCCGGCCGGATCGCCGACGAAAGCTACGCAAGTGAGTAGCCTTCTTTGACTGAGAGATCGGTTTAACTTGGTAGTCATTATAACATCAACCTTGTTCTGGACTTTAAACTAGAAACAACAGAAAACGGTGGAGCGGTGGCCTAGTGATAATGCGCCAGACTAGAAAGCGAGTACCTATGGGTTCGAATTTTATGATCATGCGGAGCGGGATTTGAACTCTTGTCTCTGCTAGATGTTGACTGCTGGTCTGGATGCATGGGTGCTAGTCTTTTGGATGAGACGGTAAACCGAGATCCAGTCTGACCAGCAGCATGCATTAATCGCCGCACGTAAGAGAACCCACGGCCATAACAGGGTTGTCCCTGCTAAAAATTCTCTTGCTGACTGGGTGAAACTCCTCTGTGGCGACGCGTACTCCTCGGGAAGAGCGGCCCGAATTTCACACAGGGAAATACATATCGTGACAATACAATAGCAACAACAACAACAACAGTTTTGATAAAAATGACAGCTTTATGTCAAACCATGTGTTTGGCTGTGACTGAAATATGTAAGTTTCACATTCCTGTTTGAAATATTCACAATATGTGCCACAAGTCCTGTCGACCACTCCGTCTTGGTAAAAACCAACCAACCAAACAACCAACCAACCAACCAAACAACAACAACAAAACAACATCCATATCCATCTCAACTGTCCTCCCACACAGTCTATAACAAAGTTGTGCTGTTTGTTCGTACAACTATTTTTTCCTCCCAGACGAACTCCATTTTCACTCACAGTGTTGTGTCGCTTGCAGCACCTATTCTGTTCTGCAGACGATGGAATGACATTCGTTGCTCTGCAGATGATGAATCAAAAATACTTTTAGATATCTATCAAATCGATCTTTTCAAACTTTTCAAAAAGCATCGCCCACTATGTGTCTTAAAGGCCATTTGTGTAACCCAGTCGAGGTCAAGAAGAAAACAGGGGTGGTGATAGCAGTCAACCCTGTCTGACCCTTGTCGTCACTTGAAACTCGGTCTGATGACTATCCTGGTGAACTAGTTGTCGGTGTGCTTCCGTCCTGCAGCTTTCTAGCGGTATTGTATTGTATTGCATTGTATTGTATTGTATTGAATTGTATTGTGTTGTATTGTATTGTGTTGTGTTGTATTGTTTGTATTGTACTGTATTATTTATATTGAATTGTATTTGTGTTGTGTTGTATTGTATTGTATTATTTATATTGTATTGTGTTGTATTATTTGTATTGTGTTGTATTATTTGTATTGTGTTGTATTATTTGTATTGTATTGCATTGTATTGTATTATTTGTGTATTGCATTGTATTATTTGTATTGTATTGTATTATATTGTATTGTGTTTAGGGCTGCTCTCCCCAGGGAAAGCACGTCAGCACATTGCAACGCCGCCCCATTTTGTGTTTGCAAAACGGAGTATGGCTGTTCACATGGCGGGGTGTAAAACGGTCATTCACGTAAAAAAAAACAAACCCACTCGCGTATATACGAGTGAACGTGGGAGTTGCAGCCCACGAACGAAGGTGAAAAAGAAGTGTATGCAAAAGTGATCAAAAGTGGAATTTTCTACAGAATTGATAGCAAGGGACAAGCCTTTCTGTTATGTGTGGGTTCTTTTTAGTGTGTTGATTATTGTGCGGAAGAAAGATTCGGAAGAGATCGTTGCAATACAACGTCAGCGAAAAAAAAGCAAAAAAAAAAAAAAAAAAGAAAAAAAAAAAACGCCAACAATTGTTTAATTTTTCTTGTTGGAAGAGGCTTTCTGTGTAATTTTTTTTCATGCAGCCAAGACAATTTAGTTAAACTTTAAGTAATGTTGCAAAGATGAGCAACGTAGTCTGATCTATCCTGAGGTTTAATACCAGAAAAAAAATACTATCATCGTTTATGTTGTGTTTCATATAGTTTGTATTCTGCTTCTGATAGTTATGTTATTTTAATTGTTTATGGTTTAATTTTGGTGTAAAATACTATTGTTGTTATATAATATCCTCCATGCCCCCAAAACGGTGAAAGGATGAAATACTTTTGATTCTTGATTCTTGATTGCATGCGGCACAAGGTGGCTCGGTTTATCGCCTCACCCGAATTACATTGCTTGATGGATTAAATCTAATTTTATAATAATTATTTTTTTAATCAGACATGAAATTTGTTTTGTTCTTCTTTAGCGATCTCTTTGTTTTTTCTCTTGCTTCATACCTGACCCCCACCCCCTCTTTCTCTTTCTGTATCTCTCTTTTTATTTTTTTTTCGTCGGATACAAATAAAGATAATGTTCTCTCTCTCTCTCTCTCTCTCTCTCTCTCTCTCTCTCTCTCTCTTATTTTTTTTCGTCGGATACAAATAAAGATAATGTTGCATTTGGGTGTTTTTTTTTTCCGTTCTCAATCTCTCTCTTTCCCTTTGTCTACCTTTGGGGTGATTAATACTCTGTCTTTACAATGCCTGTCTGTTACTCTCTGTCTGCCTTCCTGATGCCCTGTCTGTTTACCTGTCTATCTGTCCCCCTCCCCACTCCACCCCCCCCCGCTCCCTCCCACTTCACTTTCTCCCTCCCCCCTCCCCCTCCTCTGTCGACCCAGTTTGCTTATTTCTCTGTCCCGGTCCTGTCTTTGTTTCTATCTGTGTCTCTGTCATCATGTGTGTGTGTGTGTGTGTGTGTGTGTGTGTGTGTGTGTGTGTGTGTGTGTGTGTGTGTGTGTGTGTGCGTGCGTGCGTGCGTGCGTGCTGTAAGAATAATGATCACCGTCGTCGTCGTCATGATTACATATTGATGATCATCTTAAT
>NC_134876.1:79178673-79181173 GCF_041734735.1 Babylonia areolata | reverse complement strand
CACAGACAGACAGACAGACAGACAGAACATCAAACCTAACAGAGTTTGTGTGTTCCCTCTAATGTCCTCGGTTAATGGCAGCCATACTCCGTTTTCGGTGGTGTGCATGTTGGCTATGTTCACACAACATGCCCCAACAGCAGCAGCAACAACAACAATAATGATACTACTACTACTACTACTACTGCAGCTACTACTACTACTACTACTACTACAGCTGCTGCTGTTGCTGCTGCTACTTCTACTACTACTACCACTACCACTACAACTTTAAAGTAGTGACATTTATGGAGCAAAATTCTTTCAGGAGAAACACACACACACACACACACACACACACACACACACACACACACACACACACACACACACACACACACACACACACACACACACACACACACACTCTTCTATCTATCCATATACATCGGTTGTCCCCCCGAAAAAAAGTGAACCGCTTTTTGACAAGTATTTTCTCAGTGATTTCTTCTGGTAAAAAAAAACACACACCTAAAAAACAAAAAAACAAAAAAAACAACAACAAAAATACCTTAGAAGAACACAAGAAGGTGAGTTTTAACCTTTTTCATATTACAACTTTGGGCAAGACTCGAGCACTGTGTGACCATTAAGGTGTTGGGTGTGGGAAAAGTAAAAGAAAAAAAGCCATTACAACTGTATCAGTTCGAAAAAAAAAAAAAAAAAAAAGAAAGAAAAAAAAAAGAAAGAAAAAAAAAAAATCTCCTGGACAGAAGACATCAAAACAGGCAATTTCATTTGACAGCTGTCTTTTAAAAGTAAGATTTTCAAGAGTTGTGCCTGACCCTTTTTCTGGGCACAGTTTCTGGAAATAGCTCCTGTGTGACCATGTACGAGTATTGGAAGGAAGGAAGGAAACTGCCTGTATTCTTTCTCCGGTCCAGAGACTGTCCTTGCACTGGTATTCTTATTCTCCTTCTTCTTCTTTGTTCGTGAGCTGCAACTCCCACGTTCACTCGTATGAACACGAGTGCGCTTTTACGTGCATGACCGTTTTTTCGCCGGTATGTAGGCAGCCATAATTCGTTTTCGGGAGTGTGCATGCTGGCTATGTTCTTGTCTCCATAACCCACACCGAACGCTGACATGGATTACAGGATCTTTCACGTGCGTATTTGATCTTCTGCTTCTTATACACACGAATGGGGTTCAGACACTAGCAGGTCTGTACATATGTTGACCTGGGAGATTGGAAAAATCTTCACCCTTTACCCACCAGGGGCCGTTACCGAGATTCGAACTCGGGACCCTCAGATTGAAAGTCCAACGCTTTAACCACTCGGCCATTGCGCCCGTCGCACTGACATTTGCATCTGGGTTCTGAAAGGAAAAGGACCGGTCGGGAGATAGAGGCTGACCGAAGACCACACAAGGACCTCTGTCGCCTGATGATCTATTTAGGTACCGTCTTGATACACCTCTCTCTCTCTCTCTCTCTCTCTCTCTCTCTCTCTCTCTCTCTCCACACACACACACATACACACACGCATCTATCTATCTAGAGAGAGAGAGAGAGAGAGATTAAGATAGATAGACCTACAGACGGACACAGACACAGAGAGACAGAGAGAAATGGAAAGAAACATACAGACATACTAAGAAAAGGAAAGAGAGAGAGAGAGAGAGAGAGAGAGACAGACAGACAGACAGACAGACAGACAGAGAAAGGGGCGGAGAATATCAATAAAATCTTTTGTCCGCAACCCACCAGAACAATGCATGCACAGTTTCAATGCACGAGTGCTCAACCGTTAGATGCCAGACGTTGGTTTTTTTTTGTATGAGTGTGTGTGTGTGTGTGTGTGTGTGTGTGTGTGTGTGTGTGTGTGTGTGTGTGTGTGTGTGTGTGTGTGTGTGTGTGTGTGTGTGTGTGTGTGTGTCTGACAGAAAAAAGATGTTTGCGCTGTGTGAGTGTTTCCTTTTTCATGGACTCAGCACACCCGGGCAGTTTCTATCACCATTTAACCCCAACGAAACTCCTCCAGCAGTGTGTTAAAAGCTTCCTAAAATATCAACACTGTGTGCACAACGGCATTCGCTGTTCCGGCCAGAGTGATCAAAAGTGCTAAAAAAAATTCGCTCTGTTGAGTTTGAAGAAAATATACGCTGTGGGACAGAGGTGTGTTCCGTCTAATATCACTTAAAGTGGAAGACGTTAAACTGAAGACTACTACTAATACTACAGAGGTGTGCTGTTCAATTGTTACCGTTGATGCTTGACAGTCTTTAAAGGAGTATACAGAACAATGCTGTAAAAACTAATTTTCCGAGTTTATAATTCCTAAACAGGCCATGGCAGCAATCTACTGGAAACTTCTCATTGACGGCTATGCATGACCTTAAGACTTGTAACAAATGTAAGGTGATCGTCTGTGATAATCTGGATGAAGCTTCTCTGCACATCTTGCCAGGCCTTTGTTTTCTTGTACGAGGTTAAAGCAGTAGAATTTTTGTCTTTATT
>NC_134876.1:79148673-79168673 GCF_041734735.1 Babylonia areolata | reverse complement strand
GTTTAGTCCTAGTTCATCCACGCCCTCTGTCTGTGCTCGGGATCTGATGGTAAAGAGAGAGAGAGAGAGAGAGAGAGAGAGAGAGAGAGAGAGAGAGAGAGAGAGAGAGAGAGAGAGTAATGAAATTTTATTTTACCAGCGCAATGAGATGAGCAAATACACATGCTTTTTCCACCCAGCGCTGGACATACCCCGCCCCCCCCCCCCAACAAAAAACAACAACCCCCCACCCACCCCCCAAAAAAAGCAACAACAACAACAACAAACAAACAAACAAAAAAACAACAACAAAAAACATAAACAAAACAAAGCAACAAAAAACAACAACAACAAAAAACACACGAATAAAACGCAAATGTCAAGCAAAAAAAAAAAAATCAAAATACTAAAAGGGTGTGGAGGGGAGGGGAGGAAGATATAATCCATAGATCACAAACAAAATTACATACACACTTACGCATTGGGGAAAAAAAATGTTACAATGGGAGAGAAAACAAAAGAAAAGAAAAAAGAGCGAGCGAGAGAGGGAAGGAGGGAGAGAGAGAGAGAGAGAGAGAGAGAGAGAGAGAGAGAGAGAGAGAGAGAGAAAGGGCAGAGGGGAAAAGAGTGGGAGAGAAGACAGGAACAGGCACACACACACACACACACACACACACACACACACACACACAGAGAGAGAGAGAGAGGCATCAATTCTGAAACGTAACGTATCCAGCAGATGGAACAGAGCTTACCAAACCGCTCATTATACGCATGACGTACTTTGGGCAATGAGACTATTCACTGGTACATGTACTATATATCTAAAGGAATACGACTGTACTGATGAGATTCTGATGTCGGATAACAAACTTTATAATCCACAAAGAAATGGTCCGTCAACTTGAGAACAACTAATTGTTGAAAAGAAAAAGAAGAGATAAATATATAACAAAAAAAATAAAGGAAAAGAAGAACATCTAATAGGAGCAAGCCTAAACTGGTTACGCTTGTGTATGAATGATAATATGGGTAGTACATGGACTAGTTAGTGGCGATATAATTATTTTTATTATTAATGTTTCTTTTTTTAATTTAATTTATTATTATTATTTATTTTTTTTTTTTTTACAGAAATGAGAATATCAAATAAAAATAATTCTAGTTTCGTTATGAAGTTAAAACATCCGTTCTCGGTTGGCTAAGAAGGATTACTAAAACTCATGATGAACCCGAGGAGTGAGTGTAGATAGGTTTTAAATACTGTAATTAAAGGTGCTGATGGTGTAATCGATCTGTTCACAGACTAATTTCTAGACTGAATGATATTCCTCGAACAAAAAAGGCAGGTAGGTTTAGTGAGCGAATCCCGCAATACTCTTCCAGGAAAGACACCTTGCTTTGAGATATGAAATTGAAAACAAGCGAAAGGGGCAATGGGAATTTAGTTATATGATTGAATTGCTAGCTAGCTGCAGCGCAAGTTTTTTTTTTTTTCGTCTTTCAAGTGAAACTAGCTGCTCGAGTGTCCTTGAAATTGTAATTACACGTGTGTGTGTGTGTGTGTGTGTGTGTGTGTGTGTGTGTGTGTGTGTGTGTGTGTGTGTGTGTGTGTGTTTAATCTCTGTGGGGTGCCTGTGTTTTGAATATCTTTTTTTTTTTTAGGATGATGATTCTGAAATGGTCTGATTGATCTGATGATGACTATTTGTGTAATGCTGGATTAGGTATTATTTTTTTTTTTTTTACACAGCTCTCATATTTTGAACTGATCAGATTTCAGTTTTGTCACTGTTCCCCTGGGAATGTCAGAGGAATTCTTTCAGCATAAATGGTACCCCCCCCCCCTCCTCCCCTCATCCCTCTACCCGGCCCATCCCCTCTCCGGGCATCTATTTTATACTTTTCCATTTTCTGTTATTCTCTTTGTATCTGCCATAACAAGATTATTTCTATTGTCTCTTTCTTTCTTTCTTTCTCTCTTCCTTTCTTCCTTTTTTTCTTTCTTTCTCTCTTCCTTCCTTTCTTTCTTCCTTCCTTTCTTTCTTTCTTTCTTTCATCCTCTCTTTCTTTCCTTCTTTCTTCCTTTCTTTCCGTCACATGGACCCACTCACCTTTCGTTGTTCTACAAGTCCTTCGTCACTTTTCTTAGTTTAAATAAAATTCTCTACCCGGACCTGGGGAAATTTGGCACTTTTATGAATCACAAACGTCACGTGACTTGCCTGATGACACGTTTCGGCTCTGTAGCCAGCAGGACACTAAGCCAGGTCAACGTCATCGTCATCATCATCGGTCTCGTAACCCTGGGTGGGGTTGTAGAGGCACCACTGATGACTCACTGGCAAATCTTCCGCCATCAGTCTCGGTCGTGGGCTGCTCTCTGTGAATTCGGCGAAAGACAGGCCTGTCCACCACTTCCAGGGATGTTAACTTCCCACATCGTCTTCTGTCTGCCTCTTCGTCTTCCTCCTGGCGCTGTGCCTTGCAGGATGGATCCATTTTGCCAGGCATGGTGATCTCTTCACATGTTCCATACCACAGCATTCAGCCCCAAAGGCTGCAATGATTCTCTTTCTGACCTCCTCATTTGTGATGTGGTCTCTGTATGAGATGTTCAGGATCATACAGTAGAATCTCATCTCTTCAAGGCTTCAGTGTACGCTACTGGAGGTCAGCATTGAGGGTCCAGGATTTGTATTTGTATTTCTTTTTATCACAACAGATTCCTCTGTGTGAAATTCGGGCTGCTGTCCCCAGGGAGAGCGCGTCGCTACACTACAGCGCCACCCATGTTTTTGTATTTTTTTCTCCTGCGTGCAGTTTTATTTGTTTTTCATATCGAAGTGGATTTTTCTACAGAATTTTGATAGGAACAACCCTTTTGTTGCCGTGGGTTCTTTTACGTGCGCTAAGTGCATGTTGCACACGGGACCTCAGTTTATCGTCTCATCCGAATGACTAGCGTCCAGACCACCACTCAAGGTCTAGTGGATGGGGAGAAAATATCGGTGGCTGAGCCGTGATTCGAACCAGCGCGCTCAGATTCTCTCGCTTCCTAGGTGGACGCGTTACCTATAGGCCATCACTCCACATACAAGTGTACAGAAAATTGATATAACAACTGTACGCATGAGTTTGATTTTTGATGCAAGGGAGATGATTTGTCATCCCGTATGGTTTTCAGTTTTGTCAGCGCTACTGTTGACTGACACACTTCGGGCAAGCCAGATCACTAATAGCAAAAATAAATCTGTTATGGTATATTGTAGAAAAAAAAAAATTCTGAAGCCTCGAATAGTCATAATTTTCATATTTCATCATTTGTCCCGGTTTAAGCTGGGTGCGAGTAACAGTTATTCTTGAATTAAATGTGTATTGTGAATAAATATGTTATTCGTGAATTTTGTTTCAGCCGGATTGTGAAATAGCCAGAAAAAGTGACAGTAAGACACAATATGCTGTGAATTCACGTCACGGACAAACCCGAAGCCAAGAATTGAGGCAGATTCGCTTTAAGTCAAGTATTCGGGTCATGCATTATTTTTTTAAAATTTTTATGAAACACTAGTTCGGGAAGTTTCGCGAAAAGCATACTAATGACACGATCAATGCAATCCATTAACCCCTTCTTCAACGATTTCTATTTTTATTCATGTGTGTGTGTGTGTGTGAGAGAGAGAGAGAGAGAGAGAGAGACAGAGAGGAGGTGGGGAGAAACGGATACGGATGTGGATATGCATATCATCGATTCGTCATTGCCCTCATAAAGGGGTGGATTTATCAGTCACTTCTCTTCATGCAGTCACTTTACAGTCATACATAATAATGGAACTGATTCAAATGTGTTCAGACAGAAGAGCAGACCGCAAAGTGTATGCTTTCTAGATAACGAATTCACAAACGTCTATCTGTTTGACCAAGCGCAAATACCAAGAGTAACGTTGACCTAAGCTAGCTTGGATATTCATAGATCTTATGATTTGATGTAATATCAACCTGCATAGCTTTCCACTTGTGTGCCCATCTTTTGCTGGCAACTATTCCCCTTTTCTGAATGAAACATTATTTTTCCATACTCACTTTTAAATGCAATGATATAGATACTAGCCTTTCGTAAACTATTCAGCTGAGTTGAGAGAGAGAGAGAGAGAGAGAGAGAGAGAGATGTGGAGAAGGAGGAGGAGGAGGAGGAGGAGAGAGGGAGAGAGAGAGAGAGAGAGAGAGAGAGAGAGAGATGTGGAGGAGGAGGAGGAGGAGGAGAGAGGGAGAGAGAGAGAGAGAGAGAGAGATGTGTGGAGGAGGAGGAGGAGGGAGAGAGAGAGAGAGAGAGAGAGAGAGAGACAGAAAGAGAGAGAGAGAGAGAGATGTGTGGAGGAGGAGGAGAGAGGGAGAGAGAGAGAGAGAGAGAGAGAGAGAGAGAGATATGGGGGGGGGGGCGGGCAGACAGAAAGACGGACAGACAGACAGAGACTGAAACACACACACACACACACACACACACACACACACACACACACACACACACACACACACACACACACACACACACTCACACAGAAGAACTGTTCATCAGACTTCTTAAGGTATGTCGATCGAGTGTCAAAAGCCTGGGTCTCTGCAAGTCGTTTTTTTTCCCTTGTCCTCTCTGCAATGCTGGTAATGGGAGATTTTTTTTTTGGTCTTTGATTTTTTTTCTATGTCATTCTAAGTAGTAAACACACACACACACACACACACACACACACACACACACACACACACACACACACACACACACACACACACACACACACACACACACACAGAGGCAGAGACAGAGACAGAGGTTCAGGATGAGTTAATTCATTCAAGTATCCCTTTTCCTGTTTCATATCATTATGTTGCATTTCAAGTTGTTTATTCAGTTTCGTTTTATCCGACCGCTATCACAGATAAACGTGACAGATCTGCACAGACAAAAAGAAGAACATGCAGAAAAAGGAGAGAAACAGAAAGAAGTGAAAACGGGAAGAAAAAAGAGTTGAAGAGGTGAAAATAAAAAGGTAAGAAGAAGATGGAGAAGGAGGAGGAGAGGGAGGGAGAGAGGAAGATGATAATGTGGTGGTGTGTGGAGGAGGAGGAGGAGAGAGAGGGAGGGAGGGAGAAGGGGGTGATGTGTGGAGGAGGAGGAGGAGAGGAGGGAGAGAGGGAGAATGGGGTGATGTGTGGAGGAGGAGGAGGAGACAGAGGGAGGGAGAGAGAAGGGGGGGTGATGTGTGGAGGAGGAGGAGGATAGGAGGGAGAGAGGGAGAAGGGGGTGATGTTTGGAGGAGGAGGAGGAGAGGGAGGGAGAAGGGGGTGATGTGTGGAGGAGGAGGAGGAGAGAGAAGGAGGGAGAGAGAAGGGGGTGATGTGTGGAGGAGGAGGAGGAGGAGAGGGAGGGAGAGAGGGAGAAGGGGGTGATGTGTGGAGGAGGAGGAGGAGAGGAGGGAGAGAGGGAGAAGGGGGTGATGTGTGGAGGAGGAGGAGGAGAGAGAGGGAGGGAGAGAGAAGGGGGGTGATGTGTGGAGGAGGAGGAGGAGAGGAGGGAGAGAAGGAGAAGGGGGTGATGTGTGGAGGAGGAGGAGGAGAGAGAGGGAGAAGGGGGTGATGTGTGGAGGAGGAGGAGGAGAGAGGGAGGGAGAGAGAAGGGGGTGATGTGTGGAGGAGGAGGAGGAGAGGGAGGGAGAGAGGGAGAAGGGGGTGATGTTTGGAGGAGGAGGAGGAGAGGAGGGAGAGAGGGAGAAGGGGGTGATGTGTGGAGGAGGATGAGGAGAAAGAGGGAGGGAGAGAGAAGGGGGGGTGATGTGTGGAGGAGGAGGAGGAGAGGAGGGAGAGAGGGAGAAGGGGGTGATGTGTGGAGGAGGAGGAGGAGAGGGAGGGAGAGAGGGAGAAGGGGTGATGTGTGGAGGAGGAGGAGGAGAGGGAGGGAGAGAGGGAGAAGGGGGTGATGTGTGGAGGAGGAGGAGAGAGAGGGGAGGGAGAGAGGGAGAAGGGGGTGATGTGTGGAGGAGGAGGAGGAGAGAGAGGGAGAGAGAGAGAAGGGGGGTGATGTGTGGAGGAGGAGGAGGAGAGGAGGGAGAGAGGGAGAAGGGGGTGATGTGTGGAGGAGGAGGAGGAGAGGGAGGGAGAAGGGGGTGATGTGTGGAGGAGGAGGAGGAGAGGAGGGAGAGAGGGAGAAGGGGGTGATGTGTGGAGGAGGAGGAGGAGAGGGAGGGAGAAGGGGGTGATGTGTGGAGGAGGAGGAGGAGAGGGAGGGAGAGAGAAGGGGGTGATGTGTGGAGAAGGAGGAGGAGAGGGAGGGAGAGAGAAGGGGGTGATGTATGGAGGAGGAGGAGGAGAGGGAGGGAGAGAGAAGGGGGTGATGTCTGGAGGAGGAGGAGAGGGAGGGAGGGAGAAGGGGGTGATGTGTGGAGAAGGAGGGGGAGAGGAGAGACCTCAGGAGGAGGAGGAAGAAGCCAAACACACACAGACACACACACACACACACACACACACACACACACACACACACGCGCGCGCGCGCGCGCGCGCGAAGTTGATGATAAAAACTTGCCGGAAAGAAAGAGAGATAAAACGAACGAACGAAATTCATTTCAAGAAGGTATAACAATATGCTTGTGTATATCCGTCCCTCTGGGCAAAGAAATCTGACGACGAGCAAGAAAGAAGAAGAAGAAAAAAAAAGAAGTAACAGTCAAAATATTCCCAACAGCAACATGATCAAAATTTGCATACGCATGCACAGGCACAAGAAAAAAAAAATTATGTGCAATATAATGATGCAATGGTTCGATAACAATAGAGACGAGATATGTGTGTGGGCCGGAGTCATTGTATTTACAATATCTACTACTGTGCATTCATTGCCCCAATTTGGTTTTCTCATCCGGCCGTTTTAACTCTCTCCATACGAACGGCGAAAGAGACGACGTCAACAACGTTTCACCCCAATTACCATCATCAAAATATTGCAAGCGGAAGGCTCTTATACTGAAGAGGTGAATGTTGACAAAGAATACCACAATTCTGACGACGGAAGCTAAAGGTTGGGTCATTCAGACACCCACTGGACATCCAAGGGGTCTGTGTAGAGGAGAAGAGAGGACTGGCCGTACTGATTGAGTTAACCCTTCTCATCTTCAAGCGACTTTAAAAAAAAAGAAACTGTCATCAAGCAGTCATGTTTTGGTTCAGTACCGTAGAAAAGAAGTTTTCTTTCTTTCTTTCTTTCTTTCTGTCTGTTATCTTATTAAAAGAAGTAGTAAGAAAAGATTACACTCGAAAGGATTTATTCGACTGTTGTGGGTGCATGGCAGTCGTAATTATTTAGATTTGATTTTCTTTTTAGCCACACGTTTTCGTTATTGCTTGTTTGCATTTTTGGGTTCTTATTTTGAAAAAAAAAACCACAAACAAAAAAAACCAAAAAAACAAAAACAACAACAACAACAACAACAAACAAAAAAGCAAAAACAAACAAACAACAACAACAACCCCCCAAAAAAAACAAACAAACAAACAACAACAACAAAAATCCCCCACCCCAAAACAAAACAGTTTTAGAATTTTGCATTAGTTCTTTCTTAGGTTATTAATTGATAGTCTTTCGGCTTGTTTCTCACTTGATTGAAGGTGGCTATATCCCCTGTTAAGATGTTTTCAAAAACTACGGTTCGTTTTTCTTTTGCAGGTCTCCTTGTTGTCCAAGAAAGCTTCCGCTATCTTTATATATATATATATATAAAAAAAAAAAAATTATTCCCAGTTACATTCGATGGGGTTTCTCAACTGTTTATAACTGGATCTTGTGCTTAGATTTCTTGTCTTCTTCCACTTTGCCAAGGATGTTTTCTTTTGTAGTTCTTTTTTCATGTGTCTGTTTTTGTGTGTTCGTGGGCTGCCGACACCTCAAGTCTCTCCATGGACAGTCTTGCAAGCACGTTCGCTTGTCTTGTTTCGTTTTGTGCGAGTGAGCTTTCACGTAGACGACATTTTCTTCAGAAGATCTGCTCACATAGACGGCTTTAGGGATTGGAAACCGTACATATACATATGCACACACACACACACACACACACACACACACACACACACACACACACACACACACACACACACACACACACACACACACTAGCGCGCAAACACGCGCACACACACACACACACACACACACACACACACACACACTCACTCACTCACTGACTCACCCACACTCGCGCGCAAACGCGCGCGCGCGCACACACACACACACACACACACACACACACACACACTCACTCACTCACTGACTCACCCACACTCGCGCGCAAACTCACACACACACACACACACACACACACACACATACATATATATTAATAAAGAAGAGACACATAGAAACACGCCCAAACAAACAAAAAAACTCCAATCATCCACTATAATTCTAAGTCTTTATATCAGGGGAACCATAATATTATATCCACGATGACACTCAATATTTCCTGGGAGCAGAGCCAGGCCCTGTTCTGGAATCCTAGCAGTTCCCAGGCAGGTATAATTAGATGTCGCGTGTCGTCCATTCAGTCAACACGATGCTCACATCTGCAGCTGCCTCTCCTGACTTTCAGCCTTTCTCCTCCAGTGTTCAGAGTTCAATGGCACATCATGTCCCGTTTCCGTTACCCATGTTACGTTTCAGCACATACGCGGACATGTATACGCGGCATTATCAGCTAACGCCCTTGCTGAAGATAATGACCGATGACTAAGCCATTATTGTCGTTAGTAGGGGGCTTAGTAGGTCGTGTCCTAAGTACGTTAAAACAGAATAGGCACCACTGAACACCACCGAAGTGACTCAGCAGCAGTGCAGGGTCTCCTCTGGTGTGTGGCCTCCAGGCGACCTAACATCGATGGTTCCCTGTGGACAACCGACGCTGGAACTGCGACGGACAAACCCGGGTGTGGCCGTGTATGGGGGAATCTAAATGAGCGGCGTGGGGAGTAATGCCACTGAAACGGCGCAGATGATGGGGCAGCAAAAAAAAAAAAGACAAAAAAAAAAGACCGATGATAAGCGGTGGAGCCAGACTTTGTCAATGTCATCTCCCGGAGCACAGACCGTTACCATTTCCCATCGAACGACAATCCCTGTGAAAAAGAAGACGTGGTTTCCATCATCGATCATCGACACCGTCGGCATCAACTTTTGCTTCCGAAAGCTGACAAAAGTGGAAGTGGATGAATTTGTTGCATGGATGTTGACGAGTCGGAAAAGGTTTGATTGATATCTGATGATTTATTTTATTCTGCATGCAGACTGGCAGGCAAACACACACATAAAAGCACACACACAAACACACACAAAGACACACACATTCACACGGACACACACACACTCACACACATCCACAGAGACAAACATGCAGAAACAGACACACACAGACACACAGACACACAGACACACACACACACACACACATATATATATATATATATATATATATATGTATATATATATATGCAGACACAGACATGCAGAAACACACACACAGACACAGACACACACACACACACACACACACACACACACAGAGAAAAAAAAAAGGACACTAACATTTCTCCTTCTCGTTCTCGCGCTCGGCTTTCTTCCAGTCTTCGTCACAACACCCGAATACCAAAAGAACCCCCCCGCAGGGTAGCCGTCTCAACCGGGATGGCAACAACAGGCTGACAAGAGGACCAAGTGTCAGGCTTTATTCCACGCACGTAAGCCCTGACTTTCCAGCTCTGTCCTCAGAATGGGGAGCATGGAAATGGCGCTCACAGATGCCATTTTGTGTTTTCTTCCTGCATGCCCTCTGAGAATGACGAGGAAACACAAAAGACGAACGTGTTTCGTAGAAATTCGAGGGAACATACTAAAGGTTATACATATGGATAAAAAAACAACAAAAAACAAAACAACCCCCCGACCCCTCAAAAAAAACCCAACACCTTATTTTGAAGAATCGCTGCTTAAACAACATAACGCCGTGCCTTATTCTCTTGTTTATGAAGGAAGAAGAAGAAGCAGAAGGAGGAGGAGGAGGAGGAGAAAAGAAACCAGGATCTGCTTCTGTCTCTGTCTCTCTCTTTCTCTCTCTGTGCTGGGTGTCTTTAGTAAAAAACAACAACTTTATTTAGACTTGGGTTTGGATATGTCTGGTTGCAACAAGGCGTTGGTTGTGAGCAAACTTTTTTTGGTCATTATTTAAGCAAAGAATGAAAGATATATTTATGCAAGAGTGTGTAACGGAATATTTTTTTATACTTAAATTCGTAGGCCTGTGTTAATTTTAACTGGCACTCCATCCGAACCAAAAAAGCAAAACACGAACGCGAATCAAGTTTTTTTTTAGAAGAACGCAAACTCACATTTTCTTTTACTTTTTAATTAACTTAATGATATTAATAAATATATAATCAAAGAAAGAAAATAAGTGTTCATTTCCCAACTAACTCAAAAAATAAATTCGTTATCCCATCTCACTCAAAAAATAAATTCCTTTTTTCAACTCACTCAAAAAATAAATCCGTTTCTCCCAACGCACTGAAAAATTAATAAACAAAAAGTAACTTCACACACACGCTACAATGACGGCTGCCCACATCTTAGGCGCCGACACACCCCCGACGGACGCCGTGGAACACTGGGCACCACACCAATGGGTGGTCCGCCGTTGCAAGTTGTTTTTGGCATGGCCGCTCTCCCTCAGCAGGTAGTCTCTCCCCGGGACGGCAGTGGAACAGCGTCTCCCTCAAAACGAAATGAAAGTATCCCCATAAGTCTCCCGACTCAACCAGCAAAACCCAAATGTCTGCCCCCAATGAATACAGCTCAACCATTACATTCACATAAAGAAGTGTTAACGCTTACATCATACCAAGCAGCTCCCAAAATTATTCGACTTGGAGCATCCCCAACATGAAAAATCAATATTCAACTCACGTATTTTTTTAAGTAAAATCTTTTTCCACATTAAACGCAAACCAGCTTAGCCCGAATATTGGAAAAATTATCAAGAACAAAAATATTTAGTTTCTTCGGCAAAATAAAACAAATCAATAAATACCTTATCTCCAGTATGCCTCGATGCTGTTCACAACGGGAATGCTTCTGGCCCATAAGTCAAACAGCAATGCCTGGCATCAGCAAAAATAAACCAGTTCAGGGAAACGGAACTGGCCTAATGTTAACAATTAACAGTTAAAAAAAAAAAAACAAAAAAAAAACGGCATTCACGTGCTTCACAATATATCGCACAACAGAACATCGGATGGGAACCTTATGTTCCTGCGTGAAAAAGTGTCCACATTTTCAAGTAGACATAAAAATCAACACACACACAAAATACCATATAAAAAATTGTCACCGACAACACATGTACAAAGCGATTTGTTACAGAGTGGGACGAGTCAGTAATGTCTAATGATATATATCATAAGTACGGACTGTTTAAAACTGGTTTTCAGTGTGAGCAATATTTTGACTTTGTGGATAAAAATGTTTTAGGGACTGTTTGGTAAAATTACGGCTTGGTTTGCTCCCAATAAATGGATAATTTTTTAGGAGAACATTCAAATGTAATTCAAATTACGCATGTAAACGTTGTAATGTGATCGAGGATGAAAACCATTTTATAAACAATTGTGTCCTTTACAATAACCTGCGGCAAAAACATCTGAACTCTGAAGGTCAATCGTATGTTCACTTGCTGAAGAATGGTTCTGTTTACAGTATTCGTAAACTCTGCGTTTATATATTTAATGCCCTGAAGATACGACAGGAATTCTGTTGAAACAATGATGAAAGTTAGAATTAATTTACTATGCACAAGAAGCACTTTTGTTCTACAGATTTAAGTTAGTATGTATTTGACATTTTGTTGTCGCTGCGTGATCACCAAATTATGTACTTTTGACCTCTTTCTAGGGGCCGGAGGCCTGGAGATTAAAGTTTTGTGTTCTTGTTCTTGTTCTCTCTCTCTCTCTCTCCATACATTTTTTTTACTGCCCCATCATCTGCACCGTTTCAGTGGCATTACTCCCATGCCGCTCATTTAGATTCCCCCATACACGGCCACACCCGGGTTCGTCCGTCACAGCTCCAGCGTCGGCAGTCCGCCGGGAACCATCGATGTTAGGACGCCAGCAGGCCGCACACCAGAGGAGACCCTGCACTGCTGCTGAGTCACTTCGGTGGTGTTCAGTGGTGCCTGTTCTGATTTAACGTACTTAGCACACCACCTACTAAGCCCCTACTAACGACAATAATGGCTTAGTCGCGGAGCCAGACTGAGTGAGCGTCCCTCTCAGAGTGGAGACCGCCACCACGTCCCTCCAAGAAGAGCCTACCATGAACCTGCCGACACTGAAGACATTGACAGGACTCACCCCAAGCACAGAAGTGGAGGGGTATCGAAACTGAGGTCACCATGAGAGCAGGGCATGAAAAGCCACAGACTTTTCTCTCCATACAGTTCATATCATAACCCCAGCTATGTTTATCACGATAGAGACTCCTCTTACCTTTCAGTACGGCTCTGCCAAACCTTTGCCCTGGTTCTCTTTTTTTGAAGAAAATTAATGTTTTTGTCTATTCGTACAATCCAGGCCTTTGGCGGAGGTTTGAAATGTTGCTTCATTCGAGTAGACGGCCTACAATCATCGCAGAAACCATGATGATTGTCAGACTTACTCGTTTTCTCAGTGAATCCAAACAGACTTTAAGAATTCAAATCACTTTTCGATAAAAATCCGATGATATCAGTCAGCGTTATCCGACTGCTTTAAAGCCCAGTTTGGAGAGTTGTTGCAGTCAATTTCGATGAACATCTGCGAATATCAACGCAACCAGACAGATCTGAAACATGATAAGGATATACAATGAAAAATTTTCATCATTCAGAATCGAAATTGCAACTTTTTTTTTTTATATTGCTAAGTGGTTTCTCACTACCTTCATGCACAATCAAAACTGAAACACACACACACACACACACACACACACACACACACACACACACACACACACACACACACACACACACACACACACACACACACACACACACACACACAACTATTGTATCCAGAACCAGAGAATATCAGAGAATGTTTATCAGCTGATAAGAAGACCCCCAAGAGAGAGACCCACGCTCCTGCAGTTTGACTGCACAAAAATCGGGGAGTCTGCCAAGGTAGCCCAGCTCCTCCTCACACGTCGTGTGACAGTACCCTTGTATTGTATTGTATTGTATTGTATTGTATAGTATTCGGGCTCTAAAAGGCAATGGCAGAAGCAGCAGAAGAGAGTTCCAGTTGGATCTGGTCGAGGAGGAATGAAAATAAATTCATAAGGATTAAATTTCCCTACTCATACTAGGCGTACGATGACTCTGTGGTTAAAACGTCTGCCAGAAAAGGTGACCCAGTCCTGAAGTATTTGTATTTTGTATTTCTTTTTATCACAACAGATTTCTCTGTGTGAAATTCGGGCTGCTCTCCCCAGGGAGAGCGCGTCGCTACACTACAGGGCCACACATTTTTTTGGTATTTTTTCCTGCGTGCAGTTTCATTTGTTTTCCCTATCGAAGTGGATTTTTCTACAGAATTTTGCCAGGAGCAACCCTTTTGTTGCCGTGGGTTCTTTTACGTGCACCAAGTGCATGCTGAACACAGGACATCGGTTTATCGTCTCATCCGAATGACTAGCGTTCAGACCATCACTCAAGGTCTAGTGGAGGGGGAGAAAATATCGGTGGCTGAGCCGTGATTCGAACCAGCGCGTTCAGATTCTCTCGCTTCCTAGGCGGACGCGTTACTTCTGGGAGTGGAGTGGCGACCACCCTGGAGGCGCGAGTTCGAACCTTCTGAGGACCAGGGGAAAAAGGCGGCAATCAAGGGCATCCAGGAGTCATGACCTGGGTGCGGCCTAGCCCCCTTAGAGTGAAAGTGGGCCGAAACACTTGATTGAGGGGGCTTCTTCGCTGAAGACCTTGTATTGTCCAGCTCTCCCTAGAGTTTCTTATCACTATTGTATTGTATTGAATTGTATTGTATTACTCTTTCCTCACGGAAGACTGTTCTACGTGAAATTCGGTCTGCTCTCCCCATGGAGAGCGTGTCGCTACATTGAGAGCGCCACCCATTCTTTTTTTCTGCCAGCAATTTTATTTGTCTTCCTATCAAAGTGTATTTTTCTTGCAAGGTACAACCATTTTGTTGCCGTGGGATCTTTTACGTGCGCTTAGTACATGCTACACACATCACCTCGGTTTATCGTCTCACAACGCAAGGTCTAATGGAGGGGGAGAAAATACTGGCGACTGTACCGGGATTCGAACCGGTGCGCTCAGCTTTTCTCGCTTTCCTGGCAGACGCATTACCACTAGGCCATCATTCCACTCAGGAGCTCAAAATCAATTTGTTGTTGTTGTCGTTGTTGTATTTCTCTCTCGAAGCATTTCCATGTCTGGAGATCAGATAGTGAACGTGGTCTTTTCCATCGTCTGACTCTCGCTCAAAGCAGGCCCGGTTTTACGAGACGGTGGTTAGTAGTGGGTGGACAGAGTCGATGGGTGAGTGAGTGGAGATGGACTCGGCAGGGAATGGTTACTATCGACCAAGAATGAAGCTTATGTGTGTGTGTGTGTGTGTGTGTGTGTGTGTGTGTGTGTGTGTGTGTGTGTGTGTGTGTGTGTGTGTGTGTGTGTGTGTGTGTGCGCGTGTGTGTGTGTGTGTGTGTGTGTGTGTGTGTGTGTGTGTGTGTGTGTGTGTGTGTGTGTGTGTGTGTGTGTGTGTGTGTGTGTGTGTGTGTGTGTGCGCCAGCTTGGTTGCTTTGACGCACAGGAATGATTCGAAAGAAGAGGGACTGAATAGTGTTTAGATGGTTGGTAGACAGCATTTTTTTCTTTCTTTCCTTCCTTCTTTCTTTCTTTCTTTCTTCCTTTCTTTCTTTCTTTTAAATCTTTTTTTTTCCCTGTTACAAACAGTATCTTTTTTCTTTCTTTCATTAAGTTTTCTGTTTTTTTTTCTTCTAAATTTGTTCTTTCATTCTTTCTTTTTATTCCGTTACTTTTCTTTCTTTAATTTCCTTTTCTTTGTTCCTTTTGTTTCTTTCTTTCCTCCTTTCTATCTGTTTATCGTGTTACTAACTGTGTGTCCTTTCATTCTTCTGTTGTTTCTTTCTTTCTTTCTATTCTTTCTATTTCTTTCTCTCTCTTTCGTTTCTTTATTTCTTTCGGTAATCCTTTCATTCTCCTGTTCTTTCTTTAATTCTTTCTTTATTCTGTTTGTCTTGCCTTCCTTCCTTTCCTTTCCTTATTTTCCTGGCTTATTTCTTCCCCCCCCCCCCCTCCCTCCCACTCCCTCCCCCATACCCCCGATAAAACAACATTTTGTAAGACGTGTACGCAGCAGCGTCTTTTTTTTTTTTCCTGTCCCTAGGTGTTTATTCATTGTGTCTGGGTCATTTGTGTGCTCGTCTGGGGCAGTAGCAAATTGCAAAACAAAACAAAAACAACAACAACAACTATAACAAAGTTAGGATTTCAAAGGAAGCTGCGCGGATTTTGCTCTTTGACCTTAAGCTCTTTTATACTTTTCCTTATTTGTGATGGCAGATTTTGGGTAGAGATGTCTGCGTTCTCAGTACCAGTATCAGTATCAGTATTAGTAGCTCAAGGAGGCGTCACTGCGTTCGGTCAAATCCATATACGCTACACCACATCTGCCAAGCAGATGCCTGACCAACAGCGTAACCCAACGCGTTTAGCCAGGTCTCGAGAAGAAAAAAAAAGAATAAAATAATACAAAAAGGAAGGTAAATACATGAAATACTACTACTAGTAATAATAATATTAATACCCCTCCCCCCCCAAAAAAAAAGAAGAAAAAAAGATGATAAATGAGCAAATGAATGTGAAACATGTGTTCTCAATGTTTTCACGTTGGTCAGATACAAGACCAGGTAGCCTACGTGTTGCGCAAATGTTTTGACTTTTTGTTTGACCATTTAGTATTCACTAGCTTTGTGAATTTTTTGTTTGTTTCTCTTTGGGTGCGCCGTGGATTGCGACCTGGTTTATTAGAGCTGCATTTATCTGTCAAAAAAAAAGATGTACAGTCGTGTTTTTTTTCAATGTAGACAAGTAACACACACACACACACATGAGCGCGCGCGCGCGCGCACACACACACACACACACACACACACACACACACACACACACACACACACACACACACACACACACACACATGCTCTGACACCTCTCATCTCAAACACCATCACCACCACCACCACCACGACCACAACTACCCCACCTCGCACAGAAGTTTGCCAGAAGATCAAACAAACTGTACCAAACTATGTACTCCTGCCAGTACGGTATCAGTAGCTCAAGGAGGCGTCACTGCGTTCGGTCAAATCCATATACACTACACCACATCTGCCAAGCAGATGCCTGACCAGCAGCATAACCCAACGCGCTTAGTCAAGCAACCCAGTACAACATCTGCAAATCGATATATTTTCTCAGGTTTCGTGGACTGCCGCGCTGAGCGATGTTCTGTTATTTTTTTGAAAACGTTTATTTTATTCAATACAAGTACATAGAAAGCAACCACATTAAACTGCCTGTTTTGATGATATTTTAAAGACGAAATACAAGGGCATCAAGGAGTCATGACCTGGGTGCGGCCCGGCCCCCTTGGGGTGTAAGAAGTTAAGGGCCGAAACACGTGACTGAGGGGGGCTTCTTCTCTGAGGACCTTGTACTGTCCAGCTCTCCCTAGAGTTTCTTATCACTAGGGGTGAAAAAAGGGGGGCGGGAGGGTTGTTACGAATACATACATGCGTGGGAAAAGAGGAGAAGAAATATTGGAGAATCGATGCATTCACATACGAGTGGGATTCAATTACTCTGTAATGACATACAGACTGCAGAATTACAACACACTGTCTCCAAAATGGGACTTGATAGTATCAGGACTTCAGGACATTTTGTAACATATTAATGATTGACATGTTTCATTTTCATAATTTTAGCAAACAGATTCAAAATATGGGAAGGAAAAATAAATCTTTTGTGCTACCAATTATTCGTGTAGCAGATTGGAAAAAAAGAAGTTGCCAACTAAGAACATAGGTTTGTTTGGTATCCAGGTGTTGATGTTCTATGTGGAGTGATGGCCTAGAGGTAACGCGTCCGCCATGGAAGCGAGAGAATCTGAGCGCGCTGGTTCGAAATACGGCTCAGCCGCCGATATTTTCTCCCCCTCCACTAGACTTTGAGTGGTGGTCTGGTCGCTAGTCATTCGGATGAGGCGATAAACCGAGGTCCCGTGTGCAGCATGCACATAGCGCACGTAAAAGAACCCACGGCAACAAAAGGGTTGTTTCTGGCAAAATTCTGTAGAAAAAACCACTTCGATAGGAAAAACAAATAAAGCTGCACGCAGGAAAAAATACAAAACAAGGCCTTCAAGACTCACTTGTGATACACTTAAAAAAAATCCAAGCTTTTTATGTATTGAGTATTATTTCAAATGTAATGTTTAAGATGAGAAAGATCAGTTTAAAGCAAATTAAGTCCCCTAGCATTAATTACAGATTAATTTCCCTTTTTCACACCCTGCACCAAAACGTTTGCAAAATAAATAAAACTTCCATGCTCAGCAAAAGAAGTTCCTGTTTGAACAAAAAAATGATAATAATGACTGCTCTTGTTTTTGGGTCAGAATATCAGATCAAAGTGCCAAGTTTAGAGAATACAAAAAATATAAATATAACAGTAAATGCAGTTTGCATATAATTAGGCTTCATTTTATATTTTTTGTGCCCATCCCAGAGGTGCAATATTGTTTTAAACAAGATGACTGGAAAGAACTGAATTTTTCCTATTTTTACGCCTAATTTGGTGTCAACTGACAAAGTATTTGCAGAGAAAATGTCAATGTTAAAGTTTACCACGGACACACAGACACACAGACACAGACACACACACAGACACACACACAGACACACACACACAGACACACACACACACACACACACACACACACACACAGACAACCGAACACCGGGTTAAAACATAGACTAACTTTGTTTATACAAGTGAGTCAAAAATGGATGGCGCTGTAGTATTGCGACGCGCTCTCCCTGGGGAGAGCAGCCCGAATTTCATACAGAGAAATCTGTTGTGATAAAAAGAAATACAAATACAAATACATAGTATCTAACATGTGCCACCAGGCGAGGCGAGGCAAGGGCATCACTGTGCCGATCCGTATCTCAGATCAAACCAAATCCTGTTGTTCATAGTCCAGCCGACCACTAAGGCCATATCAGGGCTGTGATCCGTATCAATGGATTAGGGGTAAGAACAGGGAGCACGGGTCTTAAGGTGGTGGGGGCTGTCTTTGGGTACCGGGCATCATCGCTATAAATCGACTGCTGACACACCTAGATGGAAACGGGAAGTAGGTATACTGAGAGCGGAGAGATTGAAGGTGGCATGTAAGTACACACACACACACACACACACACACACACACACACACAGACACACACACACACACACACTCAGAGAACACTGAACACTGAACACTGAAATGTCTAATGTTATTAGCTGTAAAGCTCTAGTGACATAGAAGGTACAAATCAGGACAGAAATGGTGCAAAACAGATAAAATGGAACAGAAAGGAAAAACACAAAAACAAACATGACTGAAGCGAAATAAACTACTAAGGGATAAGCGACACTTTGGTGCTTTGTCATTAGCTTGTAAAGTCCACGAGGCAGGGAGGTACTGTGCTTTTCTTTCCCAGTCATTCGTCTCCAAGGTTTGGACAGTACACAGGGGACAATGTAAGGTATACATATAATCCATATGATGGATATTTAAGCATATGACATCGACGCACATCATATCAATACGAACACATGACAAAGTAATATAAAACATATTATAATCATTTGAGCCTGTAACATCGAAACACACACACACACACACACACACACACACACACACACACACACACACACACACACACACACACAGGGTTCAGACGCTTCACTTTTTATGACATTGGCCGATCAACACCCCGCATGTCAGTGCAGTTCTCAATTGTAGCGGAGAGATTGAGAGAGAGAGAGAGAGAGAGAGAGAGAGAGAGAGAGAGAGAGAGAGAGACAGAGAGACAGACAGACAGACAGACAGGCAGACAGAGAGACAGACAGACTGAGAGAGGTAGACAGACAGACAGACAGACTGAGAGAGGTAGAGAGACAGACAGACTGAGAGAGGTAGACAGAGAGACAGACAGACTGAGAGAGGTAGACAGAGAGACAGACAGACTGAGAGAGGCAGACATAGAGACAGACAGACTGAGAGAGGCAGACATAGAGACAGACAGACTGAGAGAGGCAGACAGAGAGACAGACAGACTGAGAGAGGCAGACAGAGAGACAGACAGACTGAGAGAGGTAGACAGAGAGACAGACAGACAGACAGACAGACAGATAGACAGAGACGGAGATACAGTGAGACAAAGGAAGACAGAACGACAGAGACAGTGATATATCAGTAATCATACGACGACCCCCCCCCCCCATTCCCCCACCCAACCATGAATTATAAAGTGAGACTGTGTGAGATAAACAGAACAGGCAGTCGTGTTTTTTTATTTTATTATTTTTTTATTTTTAACTTCATACTTGTAGCTTTCCCTGCTCGAGACAATTCATATCATTTAGCTTAACAGAACATTCATTTTCCTTCCCCTCATCTTCCCTTTTCTTTTAACGAGGGATTTATCGACATATAATGAGCGAAATTAACGAGGCTCTTATCCGATCCCAGTAACAGACTGACAGCCAGGGAAGTTGGATAGATCTATGCTCGCTGTTCCACTTAGTGTGTTACACTGAAGCGATATAGAAGCCACAGTATTGGGTCAAGACGTACGA
>NC_134876.1:79133673-79143673 GCF_041734735.1 Babylonia areolata | reverse complement strand
TATCTTACTGGTAGCCAAATTCTTTATATACAAATGTAGAATCAATGAAGTAAATCCAACAATACAAATGTTCATAAAAAATCTTAAAAAGGCATACGAAATTGACAAGTATGTTTTTAGAATATCCATGGAATATAACAAATTTGTGCAGAAATGGACACCATACGTATATATCGTACAAGATTAAGACTTGTATTATGTATAATTAAACCTGTATTACTTTGATATGAATTGGGCTAAGCAGTACCAATGGAATCAATGTGTGAACAGATCGTATACTGTCATTACTACAATTTCATTGTAATTCGCGCGTTATAATATCACACAGATCAATGTTTGTGCCTTCCTAATGTAAAATATTTATTTGGTATGTAAACCTTTGAATAAAAGTGTTTGGAAAAAAACGGTGGAATGAGAGGACTGGGCCCCGCCTTTCTATGCAAAGCCCAAGACACAGTGGATATGAAATCATTGCCATGCTGGCCGTTAACCTTTCACCGCCAGTTAATTTAGAATACAAAATTCCCTTCTGGTTTAAACACAGAAAAGACAGTGGCTAGGAACAGCTGGGGATTCCCCCTGCGATGTATAGAAAATATTGCCTATCCTACCACCGAACATTAAGAGCAGTAGGTTCATGGATCACAGACCAATGAATGATCACCTTTCAGTGACATGGGTCCTCTACCACGCCTGTGCATAAATGCGAGCTTGGCGGTGAAATGGTTAAAAGGCTGTGTGTGAGTAGGCCCTTTAAAGAATATTTTTACACACATTTCTGACACAAGACTCTTCAGTTAATTTGTACACCTTCCGTAAGTTGATACCGCATTAAAAAATGGGGGAAAAAGAGAAAAAAGAAAGAAGACAAAGAAACAACAACAACAACAAAAATACCAACAGCAAAAAAACAACCTCGGTCTCTGAAAGTGATCGCGATCCAGCAGACAACTCTGGCATTTTCGCGCTATTTAAGCGAGTACAGCGGAAGGTGTGTGTGTGTGTGTGTGTGTGTGTGTGTGTGTGTGTGTGTGTGTGTGTGTGTGTGTGTGTGTGTATGTGTGTGTGTGTGTGTGTGTGTGTGTGAGTGACCCTGTGTCTGTGTGTGACCATGTGTGTGTTAGACCCAATATGTGTGCGTGCGTGCGTGCTCTTATGTGTGTGTGTGTGTGTGTGTGTGTGTGTGTGTGTGTGTGTGTGTGTGTGTGCGTGTGCATGCGTGCGCGCGCGCGCGCGCGCGCGCGTGTGTGTGTGTGTAGGTGTGCACGCGCACGCGCGCGTGTGTGTGACCCTGTGTGTGTGTGTTAGACCCTATGTGTATGTGCGCGTGCATGCTTTTGTGTGTGTGTGTGTGTGTGTGTGTGTGTGCGTGCGTGCGTGCGTGTGTGCGTGCGTGCGTGCGTGCGTGTGTGTGTGTGTGTGTGTGTGTGTGTGTGTGTGTGTGTGTGTGTGTTGGTCGCAGTGTGACCAGCAAAGATGCACAATGGATGGGAAGTGTCGGAAAGAGCTCAGCTGCGGAAGAAGGGAGTTTTCTTGTGGGAAATTAACTAACAGAGGATGGACAGATTTCTCAGCCACTCGGTGTGAAACTTGGAATAGGTGGCGAAGTTATTCTTTTATTCTCTGGTCGATTCGTTTATTTTTGTGATTTTCTTCGATTTTTCTTCGATTTTCTTCTTCTTCTTCTTCTTCTTCTTCTTTCTTTTTCAATCAGTTTCTTTTTCATTCTTAGTTTCTTTCTCCTTTCTTTTCTTTTCTTTGTTTGTTTGTTTCTTTCTTTCATACTTGGTTTCTTTTTATTTTCCTCTCCTTTTTTTCTTTCTTTCCTTTCTTCTTTCTTTCTTTCCTTGTTTCTTTCTCCCATACTTGGTTTATTTTTCTTCTCCTTTCTTTTCTTTCTCTCTCTCAAACTTGGTTTCTTTTTCTTCTTCTTTCTTTCTTTCTTTCTTCCTTTCTTCTTTGTCCTTCTTTCTTTCCTTTTTTCTGTCTGTCTTTCTTTCTTTCTCTCATACTTGGTTGGTTTATTTTTCCTCTCCTTTCTTTTCTTTCTTTCTTTTTTCTGTTTTTTCTTTCTTTCTTTCTTTCTCTCTCTCATACTTGGTTTCCTTTCCTCTTCTTTCTTTATTTCTTTCTTACTTTCTTACTTTTTTCTTTTTTCTTTCTTTCTTTCTTTCTTTCTTTCTTTCTTCTTCTTTTTACTGTTCTTTCTTTCTTTCTTTTTTCTTTCTTTCTCTCATATTTGGTTTCCTTTTCCTCTTCTTGTTTTCATTCTTTCTTTCTTTCTATCATTCTTTGTCTCTTTTTTCTCTTCTTTCTTTTCTTTCCTTCTTTTTTTCTTTCTTTCTTTTCCTTCTTTTTTCATACTTTGTTGCTTTTCCTCTCATTTCTTTTATTTTCTTTCCTTCTTTCTTTGTTTCTTTCCTTTTTTTTTCTTTCTTTCTTTATCTCATACTTGGTTTCTATTCTTTCTTTCCATCTTTCTGTCCTTCTTTCTCTCATACTTGGTTTCTATTTTTTCTTTTTTTCTTTCATACTTGATTTCTTTTTCCTCTCTCTTCTTTTCTTTTCTTTCTTTCTTTCTTTCTCTCATACTTAGTTTCATTTTTCTCTCCTTTCTTTTCTTTCTTTCTTTCTGTCTGTCTTTCAGATATATATCTATAACGAAAGAGAGACAGACAGACAGAGGGACAGAGAGAAAGAGAGACATAGAGAGACAAAGACAGGGATTGAGAACACAGGGAGCAACGAACCATGGTTTAGAATCTTGAGCCTGTGATCATTTTCACCAAGGGATACAGAAATATTTAACACTACTGATGAGTAATGTTGACTTACTTTCAGACTTATGCACACAGAGACAGAGACAGGGACAGGGACAGGGACACAAACAGAGACACACAAACAGAGACACAGACAGAGAGAAACACACAGACACAGACACACACACACACACACACACACACACACACACACAAACACACACACACGCACGCACACACACACACACACACACACACACACACACACACACACACACACACACACACACACACACACACACATAAATATACAAATATCTCCTCCACATTCTGAATAATCTACTGCTAGTGTCCGACTCAGGAAAAATTTTCCTTCTCACTCTTCTCGACTTGTCAGCCGCCTTTGACACGATAGACCATTCAATCCTTCTTTCCCGTCTTCATTTTACATTTGGCATCAACGGCACTGTTCTAAACTGGTTCAAATCTTATCTCACTGATCGATTCCAGTCTGCCATTGTTGATCATTTCCAATCTGAACCGGTTAAAATCGAACATGGAGTCCCACAGGGATCTGTTTTAGGCCCAGTGCTCTTCACGCTGCACACTGCTCCTCAACTAAACAAAAACTGTCTTCCATCACAACTGACACAATCAAACTTGGCAGTACATCCATCCCTCTTTCCAGGTCAGTCAGGAACATCGGTGTTGTCCTTGACAATACACTGTCCATGCTAAAATTTATCAGTCAGACATGTCAGTCCTGCTACTGTCAACTGCGGCGCATCAGTTCCGTCCGGAAATATCTGTCCACTGACGCAACATCTAGACTTATCGTTTCTCTCATTCTCTATCGCCTTGACTACTGTAACTCTTTATTGTCTGGTTTGCCTACTTCAGCCATTCAGTCCCTTCAGCGCATACAAAACTCTGCTGCCCGACTTGTCCTCAGAAAGAAAAGATCTGAGCACATCACTCCTCTTTTGCAATATTTCCACTGGCTCCCTGTCTCACATCGAATAAAGTACAAGATCAGCACTCTATGTTATAAATGTATTCACAAAACTGCCCCTTCCTATCTCTGCAGCTGCCTTCACCTCTACACTCCATCTCGCTCACTACGATCGGCTTCGGATCCACTCTGTTTACGCATACCCAGATTCAAACACTCGACTGTTGGCCGCCGTTCTTTCTCTGTCACTGGACCTTGCAATTGGAATGAACTTCCTCTTTCGCTTCGTCAAGTCTCCACACTCAGCTCTTTCAAGTCTGGCCTTAAAACCCACCTCTTCCCAAAATAGCCTCCCTTCCCTGCCTCTTCCTTGTCTTTAGTTTCTCCAGTTTTAGAGTTATGCATGCGTGTGAATGACTGGTGCGAAAGCGCTTTGATTTGTCGATGCACAAGATTCAGCGCTATATAAATAACATACATACATATATATATATATATATATATATATATAAGGTAATTGCTGGAAATAGTCAAGTACTCTGTCCACACAGAAATGTACTTTACTCGGTCTTGATGATGATGATGATGATGATATGGATACTTATATAGCGTCTATCCTCGGTCGAAGACCAAGGTCTGAGAGTTTTGCAAATTTGGGGTTATTTGCACAACAGACTACTCCCCCCCCCTCACCTCCCCCCCCCCACACACACGCACGCACACGCATTCAGTTACGCATAGACTTTGACACACAACCGAATGACCAGGAGGAATCTGGTGAACACATTTTCTGTGCTGGCCCCAATGACTCTTCACAGGCTTAAAGAAGAAGACGAAGAAGAAGACGAAGAAGAAAACGAAGAAAAAGAAGAGGACATGGGTATATACAACCAAGAACTGCTATAGGCAAAAAAACACACGATGGAGCCCTCTATTATAAAGTCCAGAGATAGATTTTTTTAAAAAAAAGAAAGAAAGGAAAAAAAAAAAGAAAAAAAAGAAAAGAAAAAAGAGAGAGATATGGATGTTTTCTTGCCATATTTAGATGGATTACCACGTGAAAGAGAACATGAGAAGAATGGAAGCTACGAAACAGGAAATCAAAGAAAACAAAAGAAAGAAAAACAAAAACAAGAAAAAACAACTACAACAACTACAACACCAACAAACATAAACCAACCCCGCAAAGACCAAAACAAATGTGCTGAACCTCCGGAAACAAGAGAAAAGAAGAAATTTCCCTTGCACACTTTTCCCATTCTGTTTTATAACTCAAAGAGCTTCCAGCCTCCCCACGGAGACACGGGAGTAGGGATGGGGGCGTGGGGGGTGGGGGGATGGGGGAGAAGGGATGGGGAGGGGTAAGGGGGTGGGTGGGTGGGTGTGGGGGGGGGGGGAGGCGCGGGGGCTTCCATCTAATTCAGCGATCTTCCTTGATGTATTAAGAGAGAAAGGGAGCAAAGGCACAAAAGGGGGAGTTTATTGCTGTTAGGGACCATCCAGCACAGTGACGCGTTGAGGGAATCAGAGAGGAAAAAAATAAGATATATATATATATATATATATGTATTTCTTTTTATCACAACAGATTTCTCTGTGTGAAATTCGGGCTGCTCTCCCCAGGGAGAGCGCGTCGTTACACTACAGCGCCACCCATTTTTTTCTGTATTTTTTCCTGCGTGTAGTTTTATTTGTTTTTTTTTCCTATCGAAGTGGTTTTTTCTACAGAATTTTGCCACGAACAACCCTTTATTTCCCGTGGGTTCTTTTACATGCGCTAAGTGCATGCCGCACACGGGACCTCGGTTTAACGTCTCATCCGAATGACTAGCGTCCAGACTACCACTCAAGGTCTAGTGGAGGGAGAGAAAATATCGGCGGCTGAGCCGTGATTCGAACCAGCGCGCGCAGAATCTCTCGCTTCCTAGGCGGACGCGTTACCTTCAGGCCATCACTCCACTTTGTATATGTATGTATATATATCTATCTGTCTCTCTCTCTCTCTATGTATTCCACACACACACACACACACACACACACACACACACACACACACACACACACACATATATATATATATATATATATATATATAAACACACACAGAGAGATATATGTCTATAATATAAACACAGAGAGAGAGATATATGTCTATAACGAAAGAGAGACAGACAGGCAGAGGGACAGAGAGAAAGAGAAAAAGAAAGGGAGACGTAGAGAGAAAGAGAAAAAGAGAGGGAGACGTAGAGAGAAAGACAAAGGCACAGATTGAGAACACAGGGAGTAACGAACCATGGTTTAGGATTTTAAGCCTGTGATCATTTTCACCAAGGCATACAGAAATATTTAACACAACTGATGAGTAATTTTAGACTTACTTTCAGACTTTCACACACAGAGATAGAGACACAGAAGACACAGACACAAACAGAGACACAGACACAGACACACATACAAACACACATGTCCACACACACACACACACACACACACACACACACACACACACACACACACACACACACACACACACACACACACACACACACACGCGCGCGCGCGCGCGTAGCTGGAAGGCATGCAGGACGATCTGTGTTAACCCTTTCCTGGCCGCCACCACCATCACACCTTCAGACCGTTGGCCGCTCCCATCCAGCCTCGCTCTACCCCCAAGAGGCAGTAGTGTCATTTTTTTTCCCTCTCTCGACATTTTATGCAAATGGGCGCGTGCTGTCGAGAGGGTCCCCGAAAGCCTCGTGGGTAGCAGAGCACTGAAGGGTCATTAACCACAACAGAGTGTGGCGATGGCAGGCAGACAGGCAGGCTTTGGTCCTGAAGGGCAAGTGCTCTCTCTGTGACCGCTGTGCAAGAGTTGTATTACGTGCATTAGTATAGTATAGTATAGTATAGTATAGTATAGTATAGTATAGTATAGTATAGTATAGTGTTGTGTTCCTTCTCACGATAAAATTCTCTCAATGAAATTCAGGGCAAATCATATTGGGGGAAAATGCATCGCCATATTACAGCGCCAACCCCTCTCCTTATATATATATATATATATATATATATATATATATATATATATATATATATATATATATATATAACAAGAGAGGCATCACCCTGGAGACGAAGCTCAAAGTATACAAGGCCATAGTTCTCACCACACTGCTCTATGGATGTGAATCATGGACGGTCTACAAACGCCACGCCAAAAAGCTGAACCACTTCCACACCACCAGCCTCAGAAAACTTCTCGGCATAAAGTGGCAAGAGAAGATCCCTGACACAGAGGTGCTCACTCGTGCAAACTTGCCCAGCATCTACACCATCTTGATGCAGGCCCAGCTCCTCTGGGCAGGCTATGTAGACCACCGGCTCCCCAAGAAACTGCTGTACGGCGAACTCCAACATGGCAAGCGCTCCCATGGAGGCCAAAAGAAGCGCTTCAAAGACAATCTGAAAGCTTCTCTGAAGGCCTTCAACATCAGCCACGACACATGGGAGCTGAATGCAATGGACAGACCAAAGTGGCGTTCAGCTGTCCACAAAGGCGCCAACAGAATCGCTGCAGCAGAGCAACGCAGACAGGCCAGGAAAAGCAGTGCCAGCAAGTCCCCGACAGCCGCCACCATCCCATGTCCATACTGCGTCAGAACCCTCCGAGCGCGGATTGGCCTGACCAGTCATCTACGCACCCACAGAGCCCAACCCACCTACCCCCAGGATAACTAGATGGTCCTCGTCGATCCCGACGGACGAACCACACACACACACACACACACACACACACACACACACACACACACACACACATATATATATAATTTTTAAAAAAATTATCAAATTAAGAAACTTTAAAAAAAAAAGACAACTCTCTTGTGAGCTACTTAACTGAGTGCTCTGTTGTATCATGCATTCTTTTCTTCATTCGAAAGATTAGCACCCAGACCATCACTTTAGGTCTTTTGGAATTGAAGGGTAGAACTCCCGCCCTAACCAGCCTCCGCCGTGGTGAAGTGGTTAGTGTCGTGTACTGACGACTGGGGCTTGAATCCCTATGAGAGATGAATGTCATTGTGGGATTTTTGGCCCCGTGTCAGCTCACGCATAGCTGAGTCTGTTTCTTCTTCCTTCGTGGGCTGCAACCCCCACGTTCACTCGTATGTACACGAGTGGTCTTTTACGTGTATGACCGTCTTTACCCCGCCAAGAAGGCAGCCATATTCCGTTTCCGGGAGTGTGCCTGCTGGGTATGTTCTTATTTCCATAACCCACCGCACGCTGACATAGATTACAGGATCTTTAACGTGCGTATTTGATCTTCTGCTTGCGTATACACACGAAGGAGGTTCAGGCACAAGCAGGTCTGCACTTGATGTTGACCTGGGAGATCGGAAAAAACATATCCACCCTTTACCCACCATGCGCCGTCACCGAGCTTCAAGCCCGGGACCCTCAGATTTAAAGTCCAACGCTTTAACCACTCGGCTATTGCGCGCGTCTTCAATGTTACCATTTTCATGGAAGCTGTTGTTGGAGGGATGCAGTGGCGGTCTTCTTTACGGAGGGGGTGGTCGTGAGGGTCAGTCAGTGCAGGAGCCACAGAACACCATCATCAAAAGAAGTCGACAGCAGTGCAGGGCCTTTTTTGGTGTGTGGTCTCGTAGCGGACAGGAGTTTGAGGGTGGCACTGGGCAATAGTAACACACTGTTTGGAAAGTCATTCTGATGCCTGGTCAGTTTGTGCTGAACTCTTGGGTCGGCTGTTAGTCGTTTGTTTAGTTCCTCCTCCTCCTCCTCCTCTTCCTTCTTCTTCTTCGTCTTTTCACAGTGTCAATCCAGCCAGCCTGATGAATGACGTCGTCCTCTCCAAGTCCTGACTGGAGCCATGGAGCTTGCTGTGCAGTTGGGTTGGTGTCAGTTACACGCATGTTTAGTTTTTGACATCAATGTTTGTGTGTGTGTGTGTGTGTGTGTGTGTGTGTGTGTGTGTGTGTGTGTGTGTGTGTAAAAGATGCATGCTTGCAATGTTTTAGTGTCCCTGGAGCGCTTATGAAATAAACTTTTTTGCCTTTCCGTGTAACTTTGACATTCCGCGTGTTTGGACAATGACCCGATTCTGGGCCAGGATTGTTGAGCCATGCCAGGTTTCTTTGAAGACAATACTCCATTGCCCAAGGACAAATCTGTCCAGCCTCTCTTTGAGCAACGTTTCCCACAATCAAAGTCCCCCTGGTCTTGAGAGAACTCCATTTCGGGTTCCTCCTGAGATGGCCGGCATTACTTACTCCAAAGGCCAGAGTGGTTCGCATTCCTGCACAGCATTTTCTCACACAAGCCAATTTCTTGAATGACCCCTTGGGTCAGTTTCGTCACTCGTTTATGGAACTTTGCTTAGTGTCTGTTTTCTCTAGCATGAGACAGTGCTCTGTCACAGAAGACTGAAAAAAACAGAGAGAGAAAGTTCACACTTGCCGTGGCTTCAGCTGCGTTGCTCCTTCATCAGCACTCATGTCTTCTCTCACAGGCTCCACCCTCTCTCCTTTTGTAAGACTCTCCTCTGGATCGAGCAAAGATCTTTGCCGACTTCAAACGTCTTCCTCGAGGGAGGGGGGGTGGGGGTGGGGGGGGGGGGGGGGGGCTTTCGTCTTTTGCCAAAGCCTTTCATTTTGTTGAGGGGGTAAAAGCCAGAGAGAACAGAGCTCTCTTTTCAGCGCTGGGTTTCCAGAGGTGCAGACAACAACGTGTCTTTCAGATCAAGACCTTCCAACTCTGCATCTTGCTCCTACCCCTCTGGCTAAGTCCGAGGGAGAGATGACCGCCAGTAACTCTATGACTCTTTTGTCACTACCAGTGGTCAGCATCTGACCGCCTGCTTTTACCTGGTGGCAGGACAAAATCAGGTACGTTTGCGTCATATCAGCACTGCGTTACATCATTATTGCCTTCTGTCAGTATTGTATTCTGTCAATATTGGGTTCTGTCAGTATTGTGTTCTGTCAATATTGTGCTCTGTCAGTACTATTTTCTGTCAGTATTGGGTTCTGTAAGCATTGGGTTCTGTTAGCACTGGGTTTTGGTTTTGTAAGTATTGGGTTCTGTTAGCACTGGGTCCTGTTAGTGTTGGGTTCTGTCAGTACTGTGTTCTGTCAGTATTATGATCTGTCAGTATTGTGTTCTGTTAGCGCTGTGTTCTGTCAGTACTGTTTTCTGTCAGTACTGTGTTCTGTTAGTACTGTGTTCTGTCAGCACTGTGTTCTGTTAGTACTGTGTTCTGTCAGGA
>NC_134876.1:79116173-79123673 GCF_041734735.1 Babylonia areolata | reverse complement strand
GCAGGGGGGGGTGGTGGTGGTGGTGGTGGACAGGGCTTTGTTGGACAGCCGTCTGAGGGACATTTTCATTGGCGTGTCTTGGGCAATGTCGCATGGCGGAGCCCATCCCTCTCCACGCCAGACCACAGCCGTATTCCTCCTACTTGGTGGCACGCCCTGGTCTCGAACACATAGCCGTTAAGTTCATCTTGGAACCTGTCCGCCTTGGCCGTTAGTCTTCTTCTTGAAGTTACGCCCAGTGATGCAGTGTTAACATCACCCCCTCACATGGTTTGGCACGCCTGCTGAGGCGAGGTCCCGGGGTATGGCGCTTGGAGCCAGCATGTGAGAGTTGGGGGGGTGGAGGAGAACCAGTGCGCCCGTCCTTCTATTAAGAAGCAGCAGCCAAGCTAACAAAGGTACTATCTCTCTCCAGACCCCCCTGGAGAAAGGTGGTTGACAAAGCTTCAAAGGCGCCCCAAAGGATTCGGAATCTGAGGGATCGGTGACGGTGACGGTGACGACGTCTGAGGGAAACGAAGGAGAAAGGGGCTGGTGGTCAGGACAAGACAAGACAAGACAAGACAAGACAAGATGAAGATGAAGATGATGACGAATAGAGAGTGGGGAAACTAGGTGAGTGAATAATGGAGGAATCAATGATGCCGATTTTACCTTACACGGGTGAATTTTTTAGAAGAAGAAGAAGAAGGAGCAGCAGAGGGAGGAGGAGGAAGAGGAGAAGGATAAGGAGAAAATGGAAGATTTGGCAAATCTAATGATGTGGAGGAGAAGGAGGAAAGCAGAGCAGGAGAGCAGGGGACTGGAGGAAGAGAGGATGAAGGGGGTGGGGTGGGGGGCAGTAACTTGGAGGAGGTGGAGAGGATGAAGGATGAAGGGGGTGGGGGGCAGTAACTTGGAGGAGGTGGAGAGGATGAATAGAGTACGGGGAGTAACTTGGAGGAGGTGGAGAGGATGAAGGGGGTGGGAGGGGGGGGGGGGGGGGGGTGAGGGGCAGTAACTTGGAGGAGGTGGAGAGGATGAATAGAGTAGGGGAGTAACTTGGTGGAGGTGGAGAGGATGAATAGAGTTGGGGAGTAACTTGGAGGAGGTGAAGAGGATGAAGGGGGTGAGGGTGGGGGAGGGGGGCGGCAGTAACTTGGAGGAAGTGAAGAGGATGAATAGAGTAGGGGAGTAACTTGGTGGAGGTGGAGAGGATGAATAGAGTTGGGGAGTAATTTGGAGGAGGTGAAGAGGATGAAGGGGGTGAGGGTGGGGGAGGGGGGCGGCAGTAACTTGGAGGAGGTGAAGAGGATGAAGGGGGGTGGGGGGGTGGGGGGCAGTAACTTGGAGGAGGTGGAAAGGATGAATAGAGTAGGGGAGTAACTTGGTGGAGGTGGAGAGGATGAATAGAGTTGGGGAGTAACTTGGTGGAGGTGGAGAGGATGAATAGAGTAGGGGGAGTAACTTGGAGGAGGTGAAGAGGATGAAGTAGAGTTGGGGAGTAACTTGGAGGAGGTGGAGAGGATGAATAGAGTAGGGGAGTAACTTGGAGGAGGTGGAGAGGATGAATAGAGTTGGGGAGTAACTTGGAGGAGGTGGAGAGGATGAATAGAGTTGGGGAGTAAATTGGAGGAGGTGGAGAGGATGAATAGAGTTGGGGAGTAACTTGGAAGAGGTTGAAGAGGATGAAGGGGGTGGGGGGTGGGGTCCAGTAACTTGGAGGAGGTGAAGAGGATGAAGGGGGTGAGGGTGGGGGGGTGGGGGGCAGTAACTTGGAGGAGGTGAAGAGGATAAAGGGGGTGAGGGTGGGGGGGGGGCAGTAACTTGGAGGAGGTGAAGAGGATAAAGGGGGGTGAGGGGGGGGGCAGTAACTTGGAGGAGGTGAAGAGGATAAAGGGGGTGAGGGTGGGGGGGGGGGGCAGTAACTTGGAAGAGGTGAAGAGGATGAAGGGGGTGGGGGTGTGGGGGACAGTAACTTGGAGGAGGTGAAGAGGATGAAGGGGGTGGGGGTGGGGGGTGAGGGGCAGTAACTTGGAGGAGGTGAAGAGGATGAAGGGGGTGGGGGGTGGGGGGCAGTAACTTGGAGGAGGTGAAGAGGATGAAGGGGGTGGGGGGGGTGAGGGGCAGTAACTTGGAGGAGGTGAAGAGGATGAAGGGGGTGGGGGGGTGAGGGGCAGTAACTTGCAGGAGGTGAAGAGGATGAATAGAGTAGGGGAAACTAGGAGAGTGAATGATGGAGGAATCAATGATTTTACCTTACACGGGTGAATTTTTTAGAAGAAGGAGAAGGAGCAGCAGAGGGAGGAGGAGGAAGGGGAGAAGGATAAGGAGAAAATGGAAGATTTGGCAAATCTAATGATGTGGAGGAGAAGGAGGAAAGCAGAGCAGGAGAGCAGGGGACTGGAGGAAGAGAGGATGAAGAGGGTGGGGGGTGAGGGGGGGGCAGTAACTTGGAGGAGGTGGAGAGGATGAAGGGGGGGGGGGTGCTGGGGGGCAGTAACTTGGAGGAGGTGAAGAGGATGAAGGGGGTGAGGGTGGGGGGGGCAGTAACTTGAAGGAGGTGAAGAGGATGAAGGGGGTGAGGGTGGGGGGGGGCAGTAACTTGGAGGAGGTGAAGAGGATGAAGGGGGTGAGGGTGGGGGGGGCAGTAACTTGGAGGAGGTGAAGAGGATGAAGGGGGTGAGGGGTCATGGGCAGTAACTTGGAGGAGGTGAAGAGGATGAAGGGGGTGAGGGTGGGGGGGGGGGGCAGTAACTTGGAGGAGGTGAAGAGGATGAAGGGGGTGAGGGTGGGGGGGGGGGCAGTAACTTGGAGGAGGTGAAGAGGATGAAGGGGGTGGGGGGTGGGGGGTGGGGGGCAGTAACTTGGAGGAGGTGAAGAGGATGAAGGGGGTGAGGGTGGGGGGCAGTAACTTGGAAGAGGTGAAGAGGATGAAGGAGGTGGGGGGTGGGGGGCAGTAACTTGGAGGAGGTGGAGAGGATGAATAGAGTAGGGGAGTAACTTGGAGGAGGTGGAGGCTGCAGCACTAACAGCCAGTGCAATTTTGCCTCCTAGTTTTGAGAGTCATAGTCCTCAGCAAAAAGACTGAGCTGTAAATGACTTCCCACTGCATTGGAGAAACCATTGATCATACAGCTCTCACTTTGCTTTTGGCCCAAATGTAAGCTTGTGTCAATCTGTGATACAAACTGAGCGTGAGGCTCTCTTATATCAGACAGAGTTTACAGGTGAGGGCTTCAGTCACCATTCTACATTTGGACTTCGTCCTCTTGGGATTGCATTAATCGTGTTCTGCTATTGAAATGTAATAATAATAATAATGATAGTATTTACATAGCGCTGAATCTTGTGCAGAGACAAATCTAAGCGCTTTCACACCAGTCATTCACACGCATGTATAACTCTAAAACTGAAGAAACTGAAGACAAGGAAGAGGCAGGGCAAGGAGGCTATCTTGTGAAGAGGTGGGTTTTAAGGCCGGACTTGAAAGAGGTGAGTGCGGAGACCTGACGAAGCGAAAGAGGAAGTTCATTCCAAATACAAGGTCCAGAGACAGAGAAAAAACGGCGTCCCACAGTGGAGTGCTTGAATCTGGGTATGCGTAAACCGAGTGGATCCGAAGCCGATCGTAGAGAGCGAGATGGAGTGTAGAGGTGAAGGCAGCCACAAAGATAGGAAGGGGCAGATTTGTGAATACTTTTATAACATAGAGTGCTGATCTTATACTTTATTCTGTGTGAGACACGAGAGCCAATGGAGATGTTGCAAAATAGGAGTGATGTGCTGAGATCTTTTCTTTCTGAGGACGAGTCGGGCAGTAGAGTTTTGTATGCGCTGAAGGGACTGAATGGATGAAGCAGGAAGACCAGACAATATTCATAAAAAAGACAGTAACTGTCTTTCAAACTATCGCCACACTGATTTCATTTTACCACGGTTCAGCAGTAAAGTGGTTAATGGACAACATTAGTTAAAGGACCTGACACAAGAACTAAAGCTTCTGAAAACAGCTTGATGATGCGAAACCACTGACTCTGTCTTGATTGAAAAGAAATCCTTTGAAAATGAGGGGGCTTTACCCCTCCTGATTTAGCTCTAAGCCATGCGAAGTGAGTTTCAACTTCTGAAGTTTGGAAAAGGACCAGTTTGACTTGATCTTGAGCGTTTAGTTCACGTCGCCCGAAACAGACTTCGATTTAGATCGAATTGGTTTCTAAGTCAAAGTGCCTGTTTTACTTGAGGCTTAGTTAGATCAAAGGTTTCGAAGGACTCAAGAAAACTGGAAAAAAGATGTGGTCAAAATACTGGGCACCCTTTAGTCTGACTGGCTGGTGATTTAAACTGAGCAAACAAACAGGAAATAGATAATTTACATATGCGCGCGCAGGTGGTGGTGAGTTGTGCGACGTGGAATAGGACTTTCTGTCTGTCTGTCTGTCTGTCTTCTTCTTTGTCTGTCGGTCAGTTTGTCTGTCTCTCTCGTCCTCTCACATTAAAAACTCTTTTTTATTTTCTTTTTTTCAAAACTGAGCATTTTATCTGACATTGAAACAGCAGCAACAGCTCCCTCTGTCCCTCTGTCTGTGCCTCTGTCCCTCTGTCAGTATATCTCTCTGCCCCTCTATGTGTCTGCCCCTCTGTCTGTATCTCTCTCTGTCTGTGCCTCTGTCCCTCTGTCTGTATATCTCTTTGCTCCTCTATGTGTCTGCCCCTCTGTCTGTATCTCTCTCTGTCTGTGCCTCTGTCCCTCTGTCAGTATATCTCTCTGCCCCTCTATGTGTCTGCCCCTCTGTATGTATCTCTCTCTGTCTGTGCCTCTCTCCCTCTGTCTGTGCCTATCTCCCTCTGTCTGTGCCTCTCTCCCTCTGTCTATGTGTCTGCCCCTCTGAAACTCTGCACCTCTGTCTGTATATCTCTCTGTCCCTCTGTCTGTGTCTCTGTCTGTCCCCCTGTCTGTACCTCTCTCTGTCTGTGTCTCTGTTCCTCTGTGCATTTGTCTGTATCTCTCTCTGTCCCTCTGTCTGTATCTCTCTCTGTCTGTGTCTCTGTCCCTCTGTCTGTGTCTCTGTCTGTCCCTCTGTTTGTACCTCTCTCTGTGTGTATCTCTGTTTCTGTCTCTCTGTCTGTACCTCTGTCCTTCTTTCTCTGTCTCTGTCCTTCTGTATGTACCTCTCTCTGTCTGTCTCTCTGTCCCTCTGACTGTGTCTCTGTCCTTCTGTCTGTCTCTCTCTGTCTGTACCTCTCTCTGTCTGTACCTCTCTCTGTCCCTCTGACTGTGTCTCTGTCCTTCTGTCTGTACCTCTCTCTGTCTGTACCCCTCTCCCTCTGTCCGTGTCTCTGTCTCTCTGTCTATACCTCTGTCCCTCTGTGTGCGCCTCTGTCCTTCTGTCTGTACCTCTCTCTGTCCCTCTGTCCTTCTGTCTGTACCTCTCTCTGTCCCTCTGTGTGTGCCTCTGTCCTTCTGTCTGTACCTCTCTCTGTCCCTCTGTCTGTATCTCTCTGTCTGTCCCTCTGTCTGTGTCTCTGTCTCTCTGTCTGTGCTTCTGTCCCTCTGTCTGTGCTTCTGTCTCTCTGTCTATACCTCTGTCCCTCTGTGTGTGCCTCTGTCCTTCTGTCTATACCTCTCTCTGTCTGTCCCTCTGTGTGTGCCTCTCTCCTTCTGTCTGTACCTCTCTCTGTCCCTCTGTCCGTGTCTCTGTCTCTCTGCCTGTCCCTCTGTCTGTGTCTCTGTCTCTCTGCCTGTCCCTCTGTCTGTGTCTCTGTCTGTGCTTCTGTCCATCTGTCTGTACCTCTCTCTGTCACTCTGTCTGTCCCTCTGTCTGTGCCTCTGTCTCTCTGTCTATACCTCTGTCCCTCTGTGTGTGCCTCTGTCCTTCTGTCTGTACCTCTCTCTGTCCCTCTGTGTGTGTGCCTCTGTCCTTCTGTCTATACCTCTCTCTGTCTGTCCCTCTGTGTGTGCCTCTCTCCTTCTGTCTGTACCTCTCTCTGTCCCTCTGTCCGTGTCTCTGTCTCTCTGCCTGTCCCTCTGTCTGTGTCTCTGTCTGTGCTTCTGTCCATCTGTCTGTACCTCTCTCTGTCACTCTGTCTGTGTCTCTGTCCCTCTTCCTGATCTACTGTTCGCCTGACTGCCTGTCAATTTTCATGGTTGGTGTCTTCGTGTCCTGGTCTGTTTTCCTTTCTTTCCTTCTTTCTCTTTCCTTTCTTTCTTTCGTTTTTTTTTTCTCCTGGTTTTAACTTTCGTTTATTTTTTGTTCTTTCATTTTTATTATTTATATAATACTTTGTTTGCTTCTTTGTTGGTTTCTTTTTTCATTGCTGCTTCTTTCTTTTCTCTTTGTTTTTATTTTTGTTATGTCTTTCCGTCTTATCTTTCTTTCACTTCGTTTATCTCTTTCTGTATTTATTTATTTTTTCCTTCTTCCTCTTTTTATCTATTAAAAAATCTGTTATTTTATTGTTGATCTTCTCTTCCTCATCGTTCACCCTCTTTCCCTTCCAGCCTGTCCTCTTCGGGGAAGAAAATCGTTGATTTTTGTTTTCTCACATTTTCGCTCCTCGATTTAGTGATTCATATCATCAGTCGTTGATGTGACCTCTTACACTCTTTCCTCATCTTGTCCCTCCCACCCTCCCCTTCCCGCCCCATACGTCTACATCCTCTTTCTCTCTCTGTCTATCTCTGTGTCTCCTTTTTCTCTCCCTCTCTCTCTCCCTCTCCCTTCCACCCATTCTCTTTTTGTCACTCTGTCTCTGTCTCTATCTCTCTCTATCTCTTCTTTCTCTTCTCTCCCTCTCTCTCCCGCCCATTCTCTCTCTGTCTGTCTCTCTGTATCTGTCTCTCTCTCTCTCTTGAGTGCAGTCAAAAACATAACTTATGCGTATGGATTTTCCACTATATCTTTCCTCTCCATTATTGCCTCTCAACTCCCACCCCACCCCTTCTAGATAGATAGATAGATAGATAGATAGATAGATAGATAGATAGATAGATAGAGAGAGAGAGAGAGAGAGAGAGAGAGAGAGAGAGTGAGTGAGAGAGAACAAGACAAAATCTTTATTATCGAGGGTAATAGATAAGCAAGTAACATGCTTTTTTTTTTATCGAGCCCTCGCCCTAAAGAGAGAATAAAGCTGAAGAAGCGAAAATTAGTAACAGGAGTAAAAAAAAAAAAAAAAGAAGAGAGAGAGAGAGAGAGAGAGAGAGAGAGAGAGAGAGAGAGAGAGAGAGAGAGAATGGTGGGAGTGTAGTGATGGAGATGGAGAGACAGATAGAAAGTAGATTTTTATCATGCAGACTAAAAAGAGCTAATCAAACAACACGCACACACACACACAAACACACATACAAACACACACGCACGCACACACACACGCTCGTATGAATGCACACAAGTTTCAAGTTTCAAGTTTTAATTATCCTTTCACTCCTATTGGAGTATGGAGGATTACTGCAAAATAATCTTTTCGTGCCCAGAACAAACATTTCCAAATACACAACAATATCACATAAAAGTCACA
>NC_134876.1:79071173-79088673 GCF_041734735.1 Babylonia areolata | reverse complement strand
GCAACAACACCAGACACATTTGTTTTTGATACCACCCATTTCCTGTCTGCAACTTAGTGAGGCAAAGCCATCCCAGCTCCAAGTTCCTCCGGTTACGCAGACTGCCCATTCGTCAGCTCGCCTCACTCCTTATTCTTTGCTCTCTATGCCTGTCCTTTTTTTTTTTTTTTTTACCCCGCAGCCACAAAGCAATTTAGTTTTTCTTCTCTTCAATCGCTGCACGTTAGTTAAATGATTCCCCGACCCAGTCAGCAGCAGAGCAGGTGTGATCGCAGAGGCAACGCAGTCATTCTGGAGACCTCTCTGTAGACACAACGTATTTCTTCTGCATAATACAGTACAGTTTAACACAGTGCAGGACAGTACAGTACAGTGCAGTGCAATACAGTGCAGGACAGGACAGTACAGTGCAGTGCAATACAGTGCAGGACAGTACAGTACAGTGCAGTGCAGTGCAATACAGTGCAGGACAGTACAGTGCAGTGCAATACAGTGCAGGACAGTACAGTGCAGTGCAATACAGTGCAGGACAGTACAGTGCAGTGCAATACAGTGCAGGACAGTACAGTGCAGTGCAGTGCAATACAGTACAGTACAGTGCAGTGCAGTGCAATACAGTGCAATACAGTGCAGGACAGTACAGTACAGTGCAGTGCAGTGCAGTACAGTGCAGGACAGTGCAGTGCAGTGCAATACAGTGCAGGACAGTACAGTACAGTGCAGTGCAATACAGTGCAGGACAGTACAGTGCAGTGCAATACAGTGCAGGACAGTACAGTGCAGTGCAATACAGTGCAGGACAGTACAGTGCAGTGCAATACAGTGCAGGACAGTACAGTGCAGGACAGTACAGTGCAGTGCAATACAGTGCAGGACAGTACAGTGCAGGACAGTACAGTGCAGTGCAATACAGTGCAGGACAGTACAGTGCAGGACAGTACAGTGCAGTGCAATACAGTGCAGGACAGTACAGTGCAGTGCAGTGCAGGACAGTACAGTACAGTGCAATACAGTGCAGGACAGTACAGTGCAGTGCAATACAGTGCAGGACAGTACAGTGCAATACAGTGCAGGACAGTACAGTGCAGTGCAATACAGTGCAGGACAGTACAGTGCAGTGCAATACAGTGCAGGACAGTACAGTGCAGTGCAATACAGTGCAGGACAGTACAGTGCAGTGCAATACAGTGCAGGACAGTACAGTGCAGTGCAATACAGTGCTGGACAATACAGTGCAATGCAATACAATGCAGGACAGTACAGTGCAGGACAGTACAGTGCAGGACAGTACAGTGCAGGACAGTACAGTGCAGGACAGTACAGTGCAGTGCACTGCAAAATCCAGTAACTTGTACATGAGGCAGAAGAAAAAAAACTTAGATAAAGTGTGCCCCTCTGCTGTCTTTCAACACAAGAATATACAGACAGTGAGCTCTTCGATCAAATGTAGAGATGCAAAAAAAAAAAAAACAAACAAAAAACAGCACAGAGAACCATAGGTGTTTATTTTGCCACCAGAATTTCAGTTTCAGTTTCAAGATTTCAAAGTGTAAGGACTGATCCATATATTGGTTTCTCTGGCGGTTATTATTGTTTCTGTGTTCACCTGTCAAAACGGTTTTTTCCCCCACAGAATTTCATATCACGGTCATTCATACTGTTACACTGCTTTGCACTGAGTGCGTGTTACACACAGGAACATAATTCATTAGCTCATAGGAGAGACTAGACTAGACTAGACTAGACTAGACTAGACTACTCATACCAGCAGAAAAAGGACCCATGGCGAGAATACAGTCTCTCTATTTGTCTATCTGTGTCTTTCTCTGTCTATGTCTGTCTGTCTCTCTCTCCTCCTGCCAGCCCCATCACACAATATCGTCACAACGTGAGATCTTTCTGTCAGCGAAGCGGGTTAGAAAAACAAAATGTCACCTGAAATTTGACTGAGGTGGAGATTATACTCGTATATAACTTTTCAACTCAGAAGTTGTCCACGACGCAAACAATTTCTGCGTGAAAAGCAATCCAAGAGTTTCAAATAAAGTTGCCAACAAAACTGTGCATTGAAAGCAAACGTTCCCTTTGCCAGAAAAAAAAAATCGTCACATCTTATTCAGTTCCAATACCTCCATCAATCCCAGTTCAATCAAAGAAGAAAGTTAAAAGAAACAACAAGGAAGAGCAAGACCAACACACACACACACACACACACACACACACACACACACACACACACACACACACACACACACACACACACACACACACACACACACACACACACACACACACACACACACACACACACACACACACACACACAGTGCAGTAATGATCATTGTTGGGAGATGAGATGGGGAGTATCAAGGGATGGAACCAGGGGAGGGAGGGGGGTTGTGGGTGAAATAAAAAAAAAGTAACCAATCAGTATCAGCATCAGTAGCTCAAGGAGGCGTCACTGCGTTCGGTCAAATCCATATACGCTACACCACATCTGCCAAGCAGATGCCTGACCAGCAGCGTAACCCAACGCACTTAGTCAGGCCTTGAGAAAAAAAAGAAGAAATAACAAAAAAGTAAATAAATAAATAATAAAATAAATAAATAAATGATAATAGATAAAATAAACATACTACTACTACTACTAACATTTATAAGGCGCAAAATCTTGATGAAGTCAACTCTAAGCTCACAAAAAAAAGAGAAAAAAAAGACAGCAATGATGATAAATAAGCAAATAAATGTAAAACATGCAGACACACCAATAACCCGTTATACTGTCAAACTGACTCAGGTGGATATGTCATAAATGATTTAAACTCAGACGTTGTCTGAGATAACAAACATTTTCTGCATGAAAAACCAGTCCATGAGAGTTTCTCAAAAGTTGCCAACCCAACAACCTTTGCATTGAAAGCAAAAGTTCCCAAGCAGATCCATTCCAGCTTGTCCAGCATCCGATGCATGGCAAGTCCACGACGTTCACTCTGTAAGTTTGATCTTATTCCACCAGCAGATCTGGAGGCTCTGTGCTTTTAAGTTCTCTCGGCTGCACTCTGTTCTCTGCCAAACTAAAAGATCACCTCTTCGCCCTTCTCGTATGCCCGCGTTCCCTGTTGGAAAGGACCTGAGAGGATTAAGGATGACCCCAAGGAATGCAGGAGTAACTGCGTTTAATATTCCATCCTGCTCTGACGTAGAGAGTTGGCTATGCGATGGCACCGGGAGCTGTTATTACTGAGGATGGCATTACGATGGGAGGTCTATAGATTGGAAGGATGGTGGCTGTGGGAGAGGAGGAGGAGGAGGAAGAGGAGGAGGAGGAGGAGGGAGAGAGAGAAAGAAAGAAAGAGAGAGAGAGAGAGAGAGAGAGAGACAGAGAGAGAGAGAGAGAGACAGAGAGACAGAGAAGTGAAATGATATACAGAAGACCATCGGCCCATTCTGAAAGGATCTGAACAAGTAAGTTGCAATCTTGGTCGTACAAAAAAACCACATCTAATCAGACAATATATATTACTTAGTAACAGGAACTGCACGTCTTTTTAAGGCTTTAAATAAATCTAGTAATAAAATCCATATTATCTCTTTGTTGGTTGATGAAAACAAAAGGCAGAAAGACACAGACAGAGAGAGATACAGTGAGAGAAAGAAAGGAGAAGAACCCGAGAAAAGAACAGATTAAAAAAAACAACAACAACCCAAAACAAAACAAACGAAAAAACAACAACAACAACAAAACAACAACAAAAACACACACAAAAACCGAAAACGAAGGAGGAGAAGGAAGATGGAAGAAAGAAAGGGAAAAAGGAACGACAGAACGAATGAGGGATGAAAAAAAAAGGAACGGAGGATAGGAGAAGAAGAAAAAGAAAGACAAATGGAAGAAAGACGATGGGAGCAATAGCCGAATGGTTAAAGCGTTGGACTTTCAATCTGAGGGTCCCGGGTTCGAATCTCGGTAACGGTGCCTGGTGGGTAAAGGGTGGAGATTTTTTCCGATCTCCCAGGTCAACAAATGTGCAGACCTGCTAGTGCCTGAACCCCCTTCGTGTGTATACACAAGCAGAAGATCAAATTCACACTTTAAAGATCCTGTAATCTATGTCAGCGTTCGGTGGGTTATGGAAACAAGAACATACCCAGCATGCACCCCCACCCTGAAAACGGAGTATGGCTGCCTTCATAGCGGGGTAGAAATGGTCATACACGAAAAAGCCCACTCGTTTACATACGAGTGAACGCGGGAGTTGCAGCCCACAAACGAAGAAGAAGAAGAAGAAGAAGAAGAAGAAGAAGAAAACAGAAGAAGAAGCAAAATCCGTACTGCTCTCCCCGGGGAGAGCACGTGGCAACAGGAAGAGCGCTACTTTTCCTTTTAAAAATGTTTCTATAGAAATTTGCCAGGGACGACCTTTTTTTTTGTTGTCGTTGGTTCTTTTTACGTGCGCTTAGTGCATGCTGCACACGGGCGGGATCTCGGTTTATAAAATCGTGCTCATCCCGAACGATAGCGTTCAGACCACCACTCAAGGTCTTGTGGCCGGGAGGGGGTGAAGATGAGATGCAGACGAGTATGGGATATAACCAGTGTATCTTTCGCTTCCAAGGCGGACGCGTTGTATACCCCCAGGCTAACACTTCACACTGAAAATCGTCAGCCTCTGCAGTGTTGCCGTCCTGACCCTCTACACTTTTCTTCGGGTCACCACGGTGTAACCACATCGTGGAATCATGTTGGAGATTGCCAAGAGGGGTCTCTCTTTTATTTATTTATTATTTTTCCCCAAACTCTTTCGGAGCTTCTCCATTTTCTACTCGGCAGAGAGGAGGGAGGTTAGGAGAGGAGTTTTTTGAGGGGAATAAAAGGTGCATTAAGAAAAAAAAAATCACATTTCAGTTTTGATGATGATCCGTTTTTTTTCTGTCAGTAAACTTACCCCAGTCAACCCTAAGGAGTTTCCAGCCTTGGCACGCTTCACGTCAATATTCACACGGAAAATTTCAGTTTTCACTTTCTCAAGGAGGCGTCATTGCGTTCGGACAAATCCATACACGCTACACCACATCTTCTAGGCAGATGCCTGACCTCACCCAACGCGCTTTGTCAGGCCTTGAGTGCATGCTTATATATTTGTGTACCTATCCGAGTGGATTTCGTCTACATAATTTTGCCAGAGGACAACACTCCCATTGCCATAAATTCTTTCCCAGTGCGCTAAGTGCGTGCTGCACACGGGATCTCGGTTTATCGTCTCATCTGAATGACTAGACGTCCAGTTCGATTTTCAAGTCAAACTTGGGAGAAAGGGCGAGAACAGGATTCGAACCCATACCCTCACGGACTCGCTATATTGGCAGCTGAGCGTCATAACCATGTTGCCACCTTCCTTCTCACACGGAAAACAGCAGAAAACATTTTTTTTCCTCCAAACTGACATATGTGGACAATGCCGGAAATATTGTTGAAGTAAGTTCCCTTTATTAGCGGTGAATGCACGTGCAGAAACGTGGAAACCGTTTTGAATTCAATGAAACAAATTATGACATCCTGGCATTGCTCGGACGTAAAGCTCAATGACTTAAAGCTTCTGCTATGGGAGCGAAGTTGAAGATAAAATATCCTTCACTAGTCCCCCCCCCCCCCCACACACACACACACACCCACCCACCGCCCCCATCATCTCTCTGTCTTTGACCGAAAGGAGCAATCGGTCGCAACTCATCGATATTTCGTCTGCAGAAATTTACTTTCACAGGACGACCAGTCAATACCTGCTCTCCTCCGTTGACAGTTCTGTTTCGTGAATTCGGACATGATGGGTCTGTTAACGATGTTGAGAACATGATTTGATGGAAACTTTGTTAGTTACTTTCATCCTCTTCCATTTTTCCAATATATATAAAAAAGAGAGTTGTGATGACTTGAAAGAGATGGCGGATGGAATACGACAAAAAGGGGAAAAAAAGGTTCCGGCTCAGATTACAATGTCGACGCTCACAAGAACTATCGATATCTTTTCTCAGCATGGCTCCAGTCGTCAACATTGATCTGCCATGCTGATGACGTTAGGTCGGAGAGACATGAATACAGTCTTAATGAAGGTGGGAGAAGCCAGGATAATGGTGATTAAAAAAAGTCAGGTGTTTCTTAATGACCAGTGATATCTGATGTCACCACCTGGAAACAGGAAGACGAACCTTCTCTTTTGTGCAGCTCTTTCTGAAAGCCTGTTTTTATCGCTTAAATTAACTCACTCAGTACGGCCAGTCCTCTCTTCTCCTCTACACAGACCCCTCGGATGTCCAGTGGGTGTCTGAATGACCCAACCTTTAGCTTCCGTCGTCAGAATTGTGGTATTCACCTCTTGAGTATAAGAGCCTTCCGCTTGCAATATTTTCATGATGGTAATTGGGCTGAAACGCTGTTAACGTCGTCTCTTTCGCCGTTCGTATGGAGAGAGTTAAAAGTTAATGGCGTCTCTTCTTGTTCTTGTTCTTCTTCTTCTCCTCCTCCTCCTCCTTCTCTCTTTCTTTCTTTCTTTCTTTCTTTCTTTCTTCTTCCTCCTACTCCTCCCCCTCTTCTTCCTTCCTGCTTTCTTTCTTTTTTCCCCCATTCTTTCTTTCTTTCTAGTTCTTCCCCATTCTTTCTTTCTTTCTAGTTCTTATTTAGAAAGTTATGTATTTTCTCTGTTGGTTTACTTTCTTGCTTTTCAATTCAGTGACAATGCTGACTCCTTGTTTCTTTCCCTGTCTTACTCCTGTCATTACTCTTCTCGTCACCCTCCCCTTTTGGTGTATTGATGTTTGTTGCATATCTGTTATGCATATGTGTGTGTATGTGTGAATGTGTGTCTGCATATTTTACATTTAATGGCTTATTTATCATCATTGTTGTCTTATTTATTTATTTTATTTTATTTATTTTTTAAAATATTTTTATTTTATTTTATTTTGTGTACGCTTACAGTTGACTTCATCAAGCTTTTGCGCCTTATAAATGTTATCATTATTAGTAGTCGTTCTTTTTTTTTTAATGTATTTATCTATTATTTATTCATTTATTTACTTATTTCTTTTTATTTTATTCTTTAAAACAATTATTTTATTTTATTTATTTATTTTATTTTATTTTATCTTTTTTTTTTCTCAAGGATTTGACTAAGCGCGTTGGGTTACGGGCTGCTGGTCAGGCATCTGCTTGGCAGATGTGGTGTAGCGTATATGGATTTGTCCGAACGCAGTGACGCCTCCTTGAGCTACTGATACTGATACTGATACTGATGACCCGTTAAATCACGTTATCATTCTATCCACGTTATTACCATGTGGACACGGGCCTAAACTATTTCATACCAGGAAAAGTCCACTGGTCAACGTATAATTCCAATGCGCTGATCAGGCCTTGAGAGGCTACCGAAAAGCCAAGGAAAGAACGAGTTGGGAAAAAATAACGTACATGAGTGAAAAAAACCCAACCCAAAACAAAAAAACAACAACAAACAACGCAAGCCCAAAAACTGCCGTGACCAGGATTCGAACCTGGGTTATCGCGGCCACAACGCGAGGTCCTAACCACTAGACTATCACGGCTCTGTTGTCACAGGAAAAACAGAAATTCCTTGGACATACTCTGAGCGTTGTGTGATGAAATGAGTTCATGATAATGTGAAATTGACGGCTGGAAAACAAACCTGTGTAAGACAGACATGCAGACAGACAGACAGGAGGACCGACACATACACATGTACACCCACGAACACAGACACACACATGCACACAGACACACAGACACAGACACACATACTGATACACACACACACACACACACACACACACACACACACACACACACACACACACACACACACACACACACACACACAGGCAAACAAAACAAACCAGTGAATATATACAGTAAGAAACGAGGAAAAAGAAGGGAACATCACAAAGAAAAGAATAAAAAGAAAGAAACTAATAGACATGGTGTTGAGAGAAGCCGAAAGAAAAGAGAGTGAGGGAAAATGAACGTGAAAGAAAAAACAACCTTGCTCAGCAGGTGAAAGGCAGATGACTCTGGAGAGAAAAAAACCAACAAACAAAAAAAAGCAATAACAATAACAATAAAGAAAAAGACAATGACAGGAAAGAAGGAAGGAAGAAAAGAATGAAGAGAGGGAATACTGCACACACACAAACTCGAAAGAAACGCATAAAAAGCTACTGCCGTGACCAGGATTCGAACCTGGGTTATCGCGGCCACAACGCGAGGTCCTAACCACTAGACTATCACGGCTCTGTTGACAGAGGAAAAACAGAAATCCCTTGGACATACTCTGAGCGTTGTGTGATGAAATGAGTTCATGATAATGTGAAATTGACGGTTGGAAAACAAACCTGTGTAAGACAGACATGCAGATAGACAGACAGGCAGACCGACACACACACATGTACACGCACGAACACAGACACACACAGACACAGACACAGACACACACACACACACACACACACACACACACACACACACACACACACACACACACACACACACTGACACACAAACAAACACAGAGCAAACAAAACAAACCCGTGAATGTATACAGTAAGAAACGAGGAAAAAGAAGGGATCATCACAAAGAAAAGAATAAAAAGAAAGAAACTAATAGACATGGTGTTGAGAGAAGCCGAAAGAAAAGAGAGTGAGGGAAAATGAACGTGAAAGAAAAAAAACCTTGCTCAGCACGTGAAAGGCAGATGACTCTGGAGAGAAAAAACCAACAAACAAAAACAGCAATAAGAATAACAATAAAGAAAAAGACAATGACAGGAAAGAAGGAAGGAAGAAAAGAATGAAGAGAGGGAAAACTGCACACACACACACACACACACACACACACACCCGAAAGAAACGCATAAAAAATTACTGCCGTGACCAGGATTCGAACCTGGGTTATCGCGGCCACAACGCGAGGTCCTAACCACTAGACTATCACGGCTCTGTTGGAAGAGGAAAAACAGAAACCCCTTGGACATACTCTGAGCGTTGTGTGATGAAATGAGTTCATGATAATGTGAAATTGACGGTTGGAAAACAAACCTGTGTAAGACAGACGTGCAGAGAGACAGACAGGCAGACCGACACAACACATGTACACGCACGAACACAGACACACACAGACACAGACAGGCACACAGACACACATACTGATACACACTCACACACACACACACACACACACACACACACACACTGACACACAAACAACACAAACAGGCAAACAAAACAAACCCGTGAATGTATACAGTAAGAAACGAGGAAAAAGAAGGGAACATCACAAAGAAAAGAATAAAAAGAAAGAAACTAATAGACATGGTGTTGAGAGAAGCCGAAAGAAAAGAGAGTGAGGGAAAATGAACGTGAAAGAAAAAAAAACCTTGCTCAGCACGTGAAAGGCAGATGACTCTGGAGAGAAAAAACAAACAACAAAAACAGCAATAAGAATAACAATAAAGAAAAAGACAATGACAGGAAAGAAGGAAGGAAGAAAAGAATGAAGAGAGGGAAAAGTGCACACACACACACACACACACACACACACACACCCGAAAAAAACGCACAAAAAATTACTGCCGTGACCAGGATTCGAACCTGGGTTATCGCGGCCACAACGCGAGGTCCTAACCACTAGACTATCACGGCTCTGTTGGAAGAGGAAAAACAGAAACCCCTTGGACATACTCTGAGCGTTGTGTGATGAAATGAGTTCATGATAATGTGAAATTGACGGTTGGAAAACAAACCTGTGTAAGACAGACATGCAGAGAGACAGACAGGCAGACCGACACACACATGTACACGCACGAACACAGACACACACAGGCACACAGACACAGACACACATACTCATACACACTCACACACACACACACACACACACACACACACACACACACACACACACACACACACACACACACACACACTGAGCAAACAAAACAAACCCGTGAATGTATACAGTAAGAAACGAGGAAAAAGAAGGGATCATCACAAAGAAAAGAATAAAAAGAAAGAAACTAATAGACATGGTGTTGAGAGAAGCCGAAAGAAAAGAGAGTGAGGGAAAATGAACGTGAAAGAAAAAAAAACCCTTGCTCAGCACGTGAAAGGCAGATGACTCTGGAGAGAAAAAACAACAACAAAAACAGCAATAAGAATAACAATAAAGAAAAAGACAATGACAGGAAAGAAGGAAGGAAGAAAGAGAACGCACGCCCACCGCTTTCCTACCGTTACGTTTTCCACAGCCACCCTACTATAGCTCTGTGAGAAAACGAATCCTGCTACTCTGACTTGTGTATGATGATTAGATAGTGCTGATGTGTGATCAGAAAGCAAAATAAAAGACACAGGATACACGATAAGCATAGACCGAACATACAAAAAAAACAACATAAAAAAACCCAGAACACGTGTACGTAGATGAGAGGGTGTACAGGATAAAAGAGTAGCTGCTGAATCAAAAGATGAAATACGAAAAAAAACCCTTACATGAGCAATATAAGAAAACACACAACGCTAAGATAACAGAAACAAGAAGAGAGTGAAAAAGAGAGGGAAACAACAACAAAAACACCACACGAAGCAAAATGCGTCGATCGAACTGTATCGCGCAACGCGAGTCACCATAGACACAGGCTGTGCAGAGAAAAAAATCCTGAACTTGAGCGTTTGTATAATGATATTAGCGTGAAAACAACTGTTAGACATCAGATGACAGAGGACCGCACATACACATTACACAGAACCAGACCATCAAGACAACAACAAGACACAACACACCACCAACACCACCACCCACACACACCACACACAACAACACACTAACAAAAAAACCGGAATTATACATAAAAGAAAAAAAAGGTACACAAAGAAGAATAAAGAAAACTATAGACATGGTGTTGAGAGAGCGAAAAACAACATGCAGATAGGCGGAACCCCATTCGAAAGAAAAAAGGAAAAGATCCCCAGACGCAAAAGCCTGCATCGCTGTATCGCGCCACACCATCACACTACTTCACTCGTAGAGAAAACAGAACCCTTGGACATTGGCTTGTTGAGAATGGTCATGAATTAAATGCGTTGAAACAAACTGAGACGCTGAGAGCAGCGGAGACCGGAAAATAACCAAGCAGATAACGATACAGCCACACAACACACTACTGTACCCACTCACACACACAACCCAAACAACCACCACGAGAAACAAACAACTGATAACATAAAATGAGGAAAAGAAATGATCAAGAAAAGATTAAGAAGAGATAGACAGGTGGGTCGAAAGGAGTGAGGAAGAACAAAGAAAAAAACCTTTCAGCACGTAACGTGTGAGAGAAAACAACACAAAAACAGCAAAATAAAAAAAAAACAGGAAGAAGGATGGAAAAAATAGAAGGAAAACACCCACCCACAACAACAACCAAAAAACCAAAAATGCTGCGTGACAGATCGACCGGTTTCCGGCCACAACGCGATCCTACCACTAACATACGCTTGCAGGAAAACAGAAATCTGACTACTTGACGTTGTGATGAATGAGTCGAATGTGAAACGGTGAAAACAACTGGTTAGACACACGAAGACACAGAGCGACATAAAATATTGACACGCACGAACAGAAAATGCACAAGCACCGACACAGACACCACACACACACACACCCACACACACACACACACACCAACAACAACACAAACAGAACAAAAACCTGAATTTACAGAGAAAGGAAAAGAAGAACACAAAAAAATAAAAAAAACTAATAATGTGTGAAAAGCCGAGAAAGACACTGCAGAACAGACAGGCAACGACACCATACACATACACGAACAGAAAAAAACACACACACACCCAACAACCACAAAAAGCATAAAAATAATGCGTGACGATTCAACCTGGTTCCGGCCACACGCGGGTCAACCTACTATCCGTCTTGGAGAAACAAACCTGCATACTGGCTTGTGTAAATGGTTCTGAAATTGAATTGACGTTGGAAAACTGTGTAAGAAGACTGCAGAGAGACGAAGAACCAAACCAACAAAACACAGGAAGAACAGACAGCAAAACACAAAACCACCCACACACACACACCACACACACACACACACAAACCACACTGAAAAACAAACCTGAATGTATCAAAGAATGAGGAAAGAAGATATCACAAAAATAAAAAAAAGAAAGAGACAGGTTGAGAACCGAAAAAGAGATGAGGAAATACTGAAAAAAAAACCTGTCACACGTGAAGCAGATACTTGGAGAGAAAAACAACAAACGCATAATAACAATAGAAAACAATGAGAAAGGAATGAAGAAAAGAGAAGAGAAATGACACAACCACAACACAAACCACCGAAAGAAACGCATAAAAAATCTGCCGCAGTTCGACCGGTACGGCCACAACGCGAGGTCTACCACTACTATCCGGCGTGGCAAAAAACAAATCCCTGACCCGACGTTTTGTGATGAAGTCATGTGTGAACAGAGTGAACAAACCTGTTAGCACACAATAGACAACAGGCAGACGACACTAACCTATCAGTACACGCACGAACACAGACACACACATGCACACAGACACACAGACACACACACACACACACACACACACACACACACACACATACACACACACACTGGCACACAAACAAACAGACAACCAAACAGGTAAACAAAAACCCCCCGTGAATTTATACAGTAAGAAACGAGGAAAAAGAAGGGATGATCACAAAGAAAAGAATAAAAAGAAATAAACTAATAGACATGGTGTTGAGAGAAGCCGAAGGAAAAGACAGACATGCAGATAGACAGACAGGCAGACCGACACACATACACATGTACACGCACGAACACAGACACACAAACACACACACGCACACAGACACACACACACACACCCGAAAGAAACGCATAAAAGATAATGCCGTGACCAGGATTCGAACCTGGGTTATCGCGGCCACAACGCGAGGTCCTAACCACTAGACTATCACGGCTCTGTTGGAAGAGGAAAAACAGAAATCCCTTGGACATACTCTGAGCGTTTGTGTGTGATGAAATGAGTTCATGATAATGTGAAATTGACGGTTGGAAAACAAACCTGTGTAAGACAGACATGCAGAAGAAACAGCAGACCGAAAACACATTACACCAGACGAACACAGACAGCACACAGCACCATACTATCACACTCCACAACACACACAACACACACACACACACACAACCACACACAACAACCACACACCACACCAACACTGAAAACAAAACAACCGAATGTAACAGTAAGAAGAGAAAAAAGGAATCACAAAAAAAAAAAAGAAAGAAAAAAACATGGTAGAGAACCAAAGAAAAAAGAGAAAATGAACTGAAAGAAAAAAAAACTGCAGAGTGAAGCAAGACTGAAGAAAAAAAAACAAAAACAGAAAGAAACAAAAAAAAGAAAGACAAAAAAAAGAAAAAAGAAGAGGAGAAAACACAACACACAAAACAAACACAACAGAAAGAAGAAAAAATGGCGAAATCAACCGTTATCGCGGCCACAAGACGAGTCCTAACCAAACTATCACGGCTCTGTTGGCAGAGGAAAAACAGAAATCCCTTGGACCTACTCTGAGCGTTTTGTGATGAAATGAGTTCATGATGATGTGAAACAGACGGTTGGAAAACAAACCTGTGTTCGACACATGCAGATAGACAGACAGGCAGACCGACACATACACACATATTCATGTACACGCACGAACACAGACACACACATGCACACAGACACACAGACACACACACACACACACACACACACACACACACACACACACACACACACACACACTGGCACACAAACAAACAGACAACCAAACAGGTAAACAAAAACCCCCCGTGAATTTATACAGTAAGAAACGAGGAAAAAGAAGGGATGATCACAAAGAAAAGAATAAAAAGAAATAAACTAATAGACATGGTGTTGAGAGAAGCCGAAGGAAAAGACAGACATGCAGATAGACAGACAGGCAGACCGACACACATACACATGTACACGCACGAACACAGACACACAAACACACACACACGCACATAACACCCGAAAGAAACGCATAAAAGATAAGCCGTGACCAGGATTCGAACCTGGGTTATCGCGGCCACAACGCGAGGTCCTAACCACTAGACTATCACGGCTCTGTTGGAAGAGGAAAAACAGAAATCCCTTGGACATACTCTGAGCGTTGTGTGATGAAATAAGTTCATGACAATGTTAAACTGACGGAACAGAGAGTGAAGGAAAATGAACGTGAAAGAAAAACCTTGCTTAGCAGGTGAAAGGCAGATGACTCAGAACAGAAAAAAACAAAACAAAAAAACAACAACAAAAAACAGCAATAACAACATGAATAAAGAAAAAGACAATGACAGGAAAGAAGGAATGAAGAAAGAAATGAAGAGAGGAAAATCGCACACACACACACACACACACACACACACACACACACACACACACACACACACACACACACACGTATGCACACGTATGCACACAATCACACACAAACACACACACACACACACACACACACGTATGTACACGCATGCACACAATCACACACACACATAAACACACACACACACACACTCGCGTATGCACACGCATGCACACAATCACACACACACACGTATGCACACGCATGCACACACACACACACACACACATCTTGCCATGGCCCTTGTAAGATCTAAGATAACCTATGCACAAGAAATATTTTTCAGTGCACCTAAATATCTATTACAAAAGATTCAAAGTGTAGACTGTAAGGCTATCAAAATTGCCCTCGGAGTGCCCTCTCATGCATCCAATCAGGAAACATACAAAACAGCCGGAATTCTTCCCTTAAATGAACATCGTGAGTTAGCAACAGCAAAATTCGCTGTGAGGTACACTTCAATGACAAAAAATTTCATTGCTGATGAACTGACAGTAAGATCAGACATTGATTTTCCTAAAAGAGCTAAAGCCATTTCATCACAAGAAACAGTTGCAACTTACATTTCAAATCTGTTAAAAGAATCTGATGTTAACGTGAGGGATTTAGCTGCAAAACCACATCCTTCTCCTGTTCCTTTTTGGGAAATGTTGAAAGCGGATTTTGATATCACTTATTCTGAAACAAAAAAGGAAGAAAACATCAATATCACGACAAGTACTGCCAGAATTCATATAACAGAAAAATATCAGAATCATCTCCATATATTTACAGATGGATCTGTTCTTGATGACAAAAACGCTGGTGCGGCTTTCTATATTCCTGCCTTTAAAGTTGAAAAATCTTACTTTATTGGAAAACACCTTTCCATATTCACAGCTGAGCTAATTGCTATTATACAAGCTCTGAACTACTTAGTGAGCCATCAAATAGTTTTCTCGAAAATAGCATTCTTTGTTGATTCCAAATCAGTACTTTATGCTCTAGAATTATTCAGCCTTGAAACAAGACCTGACTTAGTTATTGAGGCAAATCATTTGGTACATTGTTTAAGGATTAAAGGGACTGAGGTCAGTTTTTGTTGGGTGCCTTCTCATATGGGCTTTCTTGGCAATGAAACTGTTGATAAAGCAGCTAAAAGAGGAGCGCAAGATTCAGAAAAATCGACAAAAATACATGTCCGTCTCTCCGTAAAAGAGGCATACACTTTGTCAGAAAAATCAGCATGGGGTCGATTTCATAACCGATGGAAGTTAAAGTTTTTAAACCATAAAGGAACATTATTCCCCGAGAATATTATTAAAGAAAAGATACCGAATCCATCAGCTTGCTATACAAGATTAATAACCTCCACTTTCTTCCGTATAAAACTTGATGCGCTGAAGATAAAGTATAGTAAAAATGTTACATGCATCTGTGGTAAGCAGTTCAGCTTGCATCATTGTTTGTTTCACTGCCAGCAGTTACGTACCTTCTTGCCCAAGTATTTCAAAGAGAATAATAATTCTGCAGATGATTTTTGTAAAGTTATTTCTGACGAGGTTCTTATGGTCGAACTTTCACAGGCATTAGTTCATAGCCCTATTTCTACATTCCTTTAATGCACTTCAGAATTGTGTTAATGGTTTCTGATTATTATAATTATTATTATTGAATTGTTACTGTTAAATGTAATTGCATGTTAGTTATACCCCATGCCCCCCCCCCTTTTTTTAACGTCTAATATCACTGATAGTGAAAAGACGCTAAACAAAAGAACGAACACACACACACACACACATACACGTATGCACAGGCATGAACACACACACACACACACACACACACGGAAAACAAACAAACAAAGAAAGAAAGAACCCCATTCCCCCCACGCAATCACACACACACCCACACACACACACACACACACACACACACACACGTATGCACAGGCATGAACACACACGCACACACACACACACGGAAAACAAACAAACAAACAAACAAAGAACCCCATCCCCCCCACCCCACCCACCCACCCCCGTCCAAAAAAAAAAAAAAAAATCAACAGAAAGAAACGTATAAAAAAAACTGCTGCCGTGACCAGGATTCGAACCTGGGTTATCGCGGCCACAACGCGAGGTCCTAACCACTAGACTATCACGGCGTTGAGTAATATAGGAACAACAAAATCTTTTTGCATGGTTGTCCTTTTTAGTGGCCTGAGCCCTGAGCGTCATAGACATTATTCGCGTTGTGGAAAAGAGAGAGGTGACAGGCTGATGCAGTTTCAGTTTCAGTTTCAGTAGCTCAAGGAGGCGTCACTGCGTTCGGACAAATCCATATACGCTACACCACATCTGCCAAGCAGATGCCTGACCAGCAGCGTAACCCAACGCGCTTCGTCAGGCCTTGAGAAAAAAAAAAGAAAAAAAGGTGAATAAATAATAGATAAGCTTACATAAATAAATAAATAAATAAATAAAATTATAATATAAAAAAGGTAGTAGTAATGATAATAATAATAATAAAAAGCTGATGCAACGCTCCTAAAGCCATAGGAAAATGAAGGAAAATAAACGCAGAGTGCAGAGCCTTCTCATGTACTCCCGAACTTAAATGGACCTGCATAGTTATTGCTACAGCATCGTCCTGGTCGTCTTTCATCATTAAAAAAAAAAAAAAAAAAAAAGAAAAAAAGAAAAAAAAAAGAAAAAAAAAAGAAGAAAATTTGCGTGTGTATATTGCGAGTGAGCGAGGGAGTTATCAGACCGTGATAATAATGCATTTGTGCGTATTTGTGCGTTTCTGTCTGTGTTTGTATGTAAGGTTTCTGCTTCATATTTCAAGCGTGGTGTGTGTGTGTGTGTGTGTGTGTGTGTGTGTGTGTGTGTGTGTGTGTGTGTGTGTGTGTGAGCATCTCTCTCTCTCTCTCTGTATATATATATATATATATGTGTGTGTGTGTGTGTGTGTGTGTGTGTGT
>NC_134876.1:79063673-79066173 GCF_041734735.1 Babylonia areolata | reverse complement strand
TCCCTCTTTGTCTGTCTGTCTCTGTCTGCTATCACCCCCCTCTCTCTCCCTCTTTGTCTGTCTGTCTGTCTCTGTCTGCTATCACCCCCCTCTCTCTCCCTCTTTGTCTGTCTGTCTATCTCGGCTATCACCCCCCTCTCTCTCCCTCTTTGTCTCTGTCTGTCTGTCTCTGTCTGCTATCACCCCCCTCTCTCTCCCTCTTTGTCTCTGTCTGCCTGTCTCTGTCTGCTGTCACCCCTCTCTCTCCCTCTTTGTCTGTCTGTCTCTGTCTGCTATCACCCCCCCTCTCTTTCCCTCCCTCTTTGTCTGTCTGTCTGTCTCTGTCTGCTATCACCCCCCTCTCTCTATCCCTCTTTGTCTTTCTGTCTGTCTCTGTCTGCTATCACCCCCCCTCTCTCTCTCTCTTTGTCTTTATGTCTGTTTGTCTCTGTCTGCCCCCCCCCTTCTCTCTCTCCCTCTTTGTCTGTCAGTCTGATCTCCCCCCAACCCCCCCCCCCCTCTCTTTCTCCCTCTCGCTCATCATCTCAAATTCCGTCTTTCTCTAAGCATGTGTCTGAAGTTCTCTCTTCTCAATATATATATATATATATATATATATATATATATATATATATATATATATATATATATATATATATGTGTGTGTGTGTGTGTGGTGTGTGGTGTGTGGTGTGTGGTGTGTGTGTGTGTGTGTGTGTGTGTGTGTGTGTGTGTGCGTGCGTGCGCGCGCGCGCGGGTGCGTGTGTGTGTGTGTTGTGTGTGTGTGTTAATCGTGTGCATTTGAAAATCATACAAATCAACAACAAAACAACACCGATATCCATTGGCAGAGAATCCATTTCACTGTCTTCCCCTTTTCCTTTAAAATAAAAAGGGGAGTTTAAATTCTCGTGTTTCCAGATGTTTCCAGATTAAACCATTCGAAATCACTTTAAGAGTTGGCCTGTTTTCTTGTTATGTTTTATTTTTTTATTTAATAATAAACTTTTGTTTCATACAGAGAGCAATCATGTTTTCAAATTGCTGCCTGCTGGCCATCAGATTGGATTTCAGCACACTGCAAAACGCCACTAATTTCCCGTTCATAAATCATTGTTAGAGCAAATTGTTTGCTGAAAAAGAAGAAGAAGAAGAAGCAGCAGAAGAAAAGAATTGCCAGTTTTAATTTCGCTACACCTTTGAAAACCAACCCCCTGGCCTTCATGTAAAAGACTAGCTCCCCCCCCCTTCCCCTCTTCCTCCTCCATCAATCTTTTCAGCCCCCCCCCTCCCCCCCCCGCACCCCACCCCCACGCCCCCTTCACACCCTGCACTTCACGCAATGAAGGTGGAAAAGGTTACTTCTTCTTCTTCCTTTTCTTCTTCTTCTTCTTCGTTCGTGGGCTGCAACTCCCACGTTCACTCGTATGTACACGAGTGGGCTCTTACGTGTATGACCGTTTTTAACCCCGCCATGTAGGCAGCCATACTCCATTTTCGGGGTGTGTGTATGCTGGGTATGGTCTTGTTTCCATAACCTACCGAACGCTGACATGGATTACATGATGTTTAACGTGCGTATTTGATCTTCTGGGTACGTATACACACGAAGGGGATTCGGGCACATCTGCACATAATTCTGTTGACCTTGGAGATCGGAAAAATCTCCGCCCTTTACCCATCAGACGCCGTTACCCAGATTCGAACCCGGGACCCTCAGATTGAAAGTCCAACGTTGTAACCACTCGGCTATTGCGCCCGTCACATGGTTACCTGATGACGGGGAGGGAGAGATAGAGAGACGAAGACAGACAGACCGAAAGAGATCTTAAAGAAAGGAAAAAAAAAGAAGAGACAGGATAGATAGATAGATAGATAGATAGATAGATACACGAGAAGAAAGGAAAATAGATAGATAGATAGATAGATAGATAGATAGATAGATAGATAGATACATACATAGATGGTGTGTGTCCATCGAGATCGATGATGACCATCGTTGTCATCCAGCTGGGGGATGGGGGGAGGGTGGTGGTGGTGTGGGGGGGAGGATGCTCATGAATCTATCTGTGAATGCGCAGATGGCTGAATAGTCCAATCTGCGCACGAAATGTTCGCTGACAGTTGGGGCAGACAAAGACAGGCATACCATTGTCAGGGAGCTTGTTTGCCCGTGACTTTCTGGCCTGCCTCTTCTGAACAGCTGCAGCAGTCCTGTTGGCCTCGCACAACTTGGCGCCTTTGTGCACAGCAGCACGCCATTTGTCACGGTCCACTGCAGATTCCTACCAGGAGTCAGGGTTGATATCAAACGCTTTCAGAGAGACTTTCAGAGTATCTCTGAAGCGCTTCTTCTGACTTCCGTGTGATCTCTTCCCTTGTTGCAGCTCGCCATAGAAAAGCCTTTTGGGCAGCCGATGGTCTGGCATGCGCGCCACGTGTCCAGCCCAGCGAAGCTGGGACTGCATCAGGATGGTGAAGATGCTGGGAAAGGTGGCTTTTGCGAGCACCTCTGTGTCTG
>NC_134876.1:79008673-79056173 GCF_041734735.1 Babylonia areolata | reverse complement strand
GTGAAGAGTTTCTCTGTGATTTTGATATTATTTTTTTTTGTTTGATGTTTCTATTTTGTTGTATTTCCTATTTCATTTTGTATTTGTATGTATGACTTTTCATAGATTATTTTTATATCGATTCCTTTCACCGTTTTTTTTTAATTTTTGTTTTTTAAATCATAGGTCAATGACACTACCAGTTCAATACCAATCACTCCACGTGAGCATTGCATAGCAAACATAAAATCATCCCACACAGGAGGTAACAGATTAACAAATCACATCTCACTATTTTGAATCTCGTAATCTTAACATGCATCGTTTAAACTGTTTTTGTATTGTTTTCCTTCTCTGAGAAGGCCGAATAGTTCAACTATACGCCGGCTTCTTTTAAAAAATTTTTTTTTATTCAATTTTATTATTATTATTATTATTATTATTATTATTATTCATATGATAGGTCAGTACATCATGCTTGTGACTCAGCACTAAAGGTCATCAAACTTGTGTCTGTGCATTACGTGTATTGTTGCATATATACCTTGTGAATTTTCGTTCAGGTGTTATGCATGCTCCAACCTTCAGAGAGAGGTACACTTTGCGAAACCGGATGTCTTCAGAATAACTGCATAGGGAACAATAGTGGCATGAAACATAATTTCCTGTCTTCGGAAAAAAAAGGGAATTAAACAACCACCTTACCCGTGATGATCAATTATGCAAGTGTGAGAGAGACGGTGAAAATAGAGTTCATAAAACGGCAGAGTGTATTTGTAATTTGTTATTGATTGATTGATATGATACTTATATAGCGCCTATTCTCGGTCGGAGACCAAGCTCAAAGCGCATTACAAACACGGAGTCACTTACACAACAGGCTGCCTGCCTGGGTAGAGCCGACTGACGGCTGCCACTGGGCGCTCATCATTCGTTATGTCCTCAGCGCCTGTCTGAAGCAACAGAAATAAGTTGGTGTTCAGTACAAATCATTGATTGCAATAAGTACTTCAGAACAAACTTCAATAGGCACAAACTGAGGATTGGGAGAAAAAAATCAGAAAATTCTCAGAGGCAAGAGGGCGGGGGGAATTTTCACAGAGCACTTCACAGACAATGGATAACGGTCGGCGCTTTCTGTGGAAGTCACACCAGAAAGAACGCGCGAGAAAAGAGCTTATCCAACGTCAGCTTTAAGCAGAACTAAGGTTTGTTTATCGATTTTGCTACAATATATATATACGAATAAAATGGCACACACAAACAAACAAACGCATAAAAACGAAGGGGCATACACACGGACCATAAACACGTAAACTCGACTACACACATCAAACAAGTAAACGAACAATAAGACATCCTGTCACATAAACTACGAGTGATCGAACAAAGTGAACAAACGTAAGTGTTTAAAGTCAGACAACAAAACACAACCGGTATGGCTATTACGAACGCGTCTAGACATGTTTGATGTTCAGCCATCGAAGCGAATGAGTGTTCGTTAGTAATCTTGGCATCACCTGTAAAACCTCAACGACGCATATACTGGAATGAATACAGCCAGGAATTCAATAATGAACTGATTACGGAAGTAATAAAAAACAACAACAACAACTCACACTAAAGCAGTTTTTCTTTCAAGCACAACAAACACACCACTTGTGATCAACAACGAATTGTAAACCATCCAAACATCCAACGCAAAAAAGACAACAAAACACACACACACACACAACACACACACACACACATACACACACACACAACAACAACAACAACAAAACAAAACAAACAAACAAAAAAAAAAACAAAAAAAACAACAACAAACAAACAAAACACATAGCAACTCCAAGCCGAACCTTCAACACTAAAGTTACCACCAAGAGCACATGCTCCTGCCAAGATCAGGCCTCTCCTCTTTTTACATTCTCACATCAGATATATGGTGTAACCGACCATGGATCAGTCCTCACGCTTTGTGACACCTCCTTGAAACTGAAACAGAAACTGAAACAGCGAAGGGTCCGCCATCACTGAAACCTCATCCCCACCCCAGCACCACCTCCTCCAGCAACCAACCAACCAACCAACCAATCAATCACCATGGAGACGGTCAACGACAACCCTTACCACCAGGTCCTCTACCAGCACTCCAGAAACGCCGCTGCAGCAGCCGCTGCCTCCTCCATTCACCTCCACCAGGACCTGAACTCAGAGATCTCCGCATCCCTCTCCTCCTTCTCCTCCTCCTCTTCCTCTTCATCCCCTGCCCCCTATTACACTCTCTTCCTCAGCAACCACACAGACGCCGTGTTCCACCACACAGACTCTGGTGGGGGCGGGGGGCCCGGGGAGGCCCCTCCCAACGTCACCTACTACCCGCTGGTCAAGCAGCCGGCCTACATGATCGGCATCCTGTCGGTGGCCTACGGGCTGGTGCTGATCCTGGCCCTGTTGGGCAACGCCTGCGTGCTGGCCATCGTGGTCCGGGACAAGCGCTTCCACTCGGCTACCTTCGTCTTCATCGCCAACCTGGCCGTGGCCGACCTCCTGGTGGCCATCTTCTGCAACCCCATCACCCTCATGTCCAACATCTTCAACGGTCAGTGTATTTTTGTGGGTGTTTTGGGGGTGGGGGTGGGGGTGGGGGTTGGAGATCGGAGGGGGGTTCAACAAGAGGGGGGTGAATTGAGTGCGAAGGGGTGTTAGTGTTTCTTCGTTTATTTATAAGTCAGTGTGATGTGGCGTGAGCGCTCTTCTGGAACCCTATCTCTCACCCTCATGTTCAACATCTTCAACGGTCAGTGTGTGGGGGGGGGAGGAGGGGAGGGAGGTGGTAGTGGTGGTGGTGGTGGTTAGGGTGCATGTGTGGGGGCGAGTGGGGGAGGGCAAAGGGGTGTCAGTATTTCTTCGTTTATCTCAAAGTCAGTGTGATGTGGCGGAAGCGCTCTTCTGCAACTCTATCTCTCAGCCTGATGTCCAACATCTTAAACGGTCAGTGTTTTTTTTTTTTTCCTTTTTCTTTTGTTGGTGTGTGTGTGCGGGGAAGGGTGGTGGTGGCGGGGGGCAGGGGGGGGGGTGAGGGGGGTGAGGGAGGGGAAGGAGGGCAAAGGATGTCAGTGTTTCTTTATAAACCAGTGTTATGTGGTATGTGTAGGCGCTCTTCTGCAACCCCCATCACCCACATGTCCAACATCTTCAATGGTCAGTGTTTATTGGTGTGTATGTGTGTAGGATGGGGGTGGGGGTGGGAGTCGGGGGAAGGGGGGTGCGGCGACAGGAGGAGGTGGGTGGAGGGAGTTTCGTGTGCTGAGGGATGAGGGAGTTTCGTGTGCTGAGGGATGAGGGAGTTTCATGTGCTGAGGGATGAGGGAGTTTCGTGTGCTGAGGGATGAGGGAGTTTCATGTGCTGAGGGATGAGGGAGTTTCGTGTGCTGAGGGATGAGGGAGTTTCATGTTTCATGTGCTGAGGGATGAGGGAGCTTCATGTGCTGAGGGATGAGGGAGTTTCATGTACATGTGCTGAGGGATGAGGGAGTTTCATGTGCTGAGGGATGAGGGAGTTTCATGTGCTGAGGGATGAGGGAGTTTCGTGTGCTGAGGGATGAGGGAGTTTCATGTGCTGAGGGATGAGGGAGTTTCATGTGCTGAGGGATGAGGGAGTTTCGTGTGCTGAGGGATGAGGGAGTTTCATGTGCTTTCATTAACAAGTCAGTGTGATGTGGTAAGCGTGGCCATCTCCTGCAGCCACCATCACCCTCATGTCCAACATCTTCAACGGTCAGTGTTTTCTTTTCTTTTTTGTGGGTGGGTATGGGCGGAGGGCAGAGGGCGAAGGGGGTGTCAGTGTGTCTTCGTTTATCTATAAGTCATTGTGACTCATGTCCAACATTTTCAACGGTCATAGTTTGTGTGTGTGTGTGTGTGTGTTTGTGTGTGTGAGGGGGGGGGGGGGGGGGGGGGGGGGGGGGGGGGGGTCGGGGCGGATTAAGTGGTGGTTGGTGGAGAGCGAAGGGTGTCAGTACTTCTATATTTATTCATAAGTCACTGTGATGTGGTATGCGTAGGCGTTCTTCTGCAACACCAATCCAACCCTCATGTTCAACATGTTCAACATTTGGGTGTATGTGTGTGTGTGTGTGTGTGTGTGTGTGTGTGTGTGTGTGTGTGTGTGAGGGGGGGAGGGGGAGGGCGTGGGGGGATGGGAGATAGGTTGGGGTGGGGGTGGTTGGAAGGTTAATGGTGTCAGTATTTCTTTCTTTGTTTATGTCAGTGTGATGTGGTATATGCTATTCTGTATCCCCAATTACCTAGAGGTAATGCGTCCTCCTAGGAGGCGAGAGAATCTGAGCGCGCTGGTTCGAATCACGCCTCAGCGGCCGATATTTCTCCCCCCCTCCACTAGACCTTGAGTGGTGGTCTGGACGCTAGTCATTCGGATGAGACGATAAACCGAGGTCCCGTGTGCAGCATGCACTTAGCGTACGTAAAAGAACCCACGGCAACAAAAGGGTTGTTCCTGGCAAAATTCTGTAGAAAAATGCACTTCGATAGGAAAAAGAAATAAAACTGCACTCAGGAAAAAAAATACAAAAAATGAGTAGCGCTGTAGTGTAGCGACGCGCTCTCCCTGGGGAGAGCAGCCCGAATTTCACACAGAGAAATCTGTTGTGATAAAAAGAAATACAAACAAACAAAAACCCTCATGTGCGACATCTTCAACGGCCAGTATCTGGGCTTTATATATATATATATATATATATATATGTGTGTGTGTGTGTGTGTGTGTGTGTGTGTGTGTGTGTGTGTGAGTGTGAAGGGGGTTGGGTGGGGGTGGGAGGGCGGGTAAAGGGGGGCGGGGCTGGGGGGGCGGGTGTGGAGGGAGAAAGGGTGTCAGTGTGAGGTGGTGAGCGTAGCATCTTCTGCAAACCCCCATCACCCTCATGTCCAACATCTTCAACGGTCAGTGTTTGTTTGTTTGTTTGTTTGTTTGTTTGTGTGTGTGTGTGTGTGTGTGTGTGTGTGTGTGTGTGTGTGTGTGTGTGTGTGTGTGTGTGTGTGTGTGTGTCCAACATCTTCAACGGTCAGTGTTTGTTTGTTTGTTAGTTTGTGTGTGTGTGTGTGTGTGTGTGTGTGTGTGTGTGTGTGTGTGTGTGTGTGTGTGTGTGTCCAACATCTTCAAAGGTAAGTGTTTGTTTGTTTGTTAGTTTGTGTGTGTGTGTGTGTGTGTGTGTGTGTGTGTGTGTGTGTGTGTGTGTGTGTGTGTCCAACATCTTCAACGGTCAGTGTTTGTTTGTTTGTTTGTTTGTTTGTGTGTGTGTGTGTGTGTGTGTGTGTGTGTGTGTGTGTGTGTGTGTGTGTGTGTGTGTGTGTGTCCAACATCTTCAACGGTCAGTGTGTGTGTTGTGTGTGTGTGTGTGTGTGTGTGTGTGTGTGTGTGTCCACCATCTTCAACGGTCAGTGTGTGTGTGTGTGTGTGTGTGTGTGTGTGTGTGTGTGTGTGTGTGTGTGTGTGTGTGTGTGTGTGAGGAGGGCAAAAGGGTGTCAGTTTTTTTTTTTTTTTCTTTTTCTTTATCTATAAGTCAGTGTGATGTGGTATGCGTGACGTTCTTCTGCATCCTCGACCCAACTCTCATGTCCAACAGCTTCAACGGTCAGTGTAGTGGGTTGTGGAGAGAGAAGGGGTGGGAGAGGGGAAGGATGAGTGTGTTTCATGGTTTGACAACAACAATAACAATTCTTATGTAGCGTAGCGCACTTCTTTAACCCCATCACCCCCATCATGTCTAACATCTTCAAGTGTGGGTGGTGGAGTGTAGGTGGGGGATTGTGGTTAGAATGTCTAGTGGATGATACCAGCAGACTTGGTTTGAAAAAAAAAAAAAGAAAAAGAAAATTATCGGATATGGATGGCATTTAGAAGGAATGAAGTGTTTAAAAGATACTTTCTCACAGAGCTGGGCAGTTGGAAGCAAAACGCGATTCATTTTCTGTAAATGATTTGCATACAGTTCAGATCGAATTTTCTATCTTTAGAAGAGAGGAGAGAGAGAGAGAGAGAGAGAGAGAGAGAGAGAGAGAGAGAGAGAGAGAGAGAGAGACAGGACGAAGATATGGAAAGAGGGGTGGGTGGGAGAAAAAGTAAGATACTTGGGAGAGAGACAAAGAGGGAGGTGTGTGTGTGTGTGTGTGTGTGTGTGTGTGTGTGTGTGTGTGTGTGTGTGTGTGTGTGTGTGTGTGTGTGTGTGTGTGTGTGTGTGCGTGTATACAGAGAGAGAGAGAGAGAGAGAGAGAGAGAGAGGAGCAAACACACACACACACACATGCACACACACACACACACACACACACACACACACACATATATATATATATATACATATATATATATATGTGTGTGTGTATACACACACAGAGTGTGTGTGTGTGTGTGTGTGTGTGTAAGAGAGAGAGAGAGAGAGAGAGAGAGAGAGAGAGAAAGAGAGAGAGAGAGAGGAGCAAAGAACTGTTTGAGAGAGGCAGACAGACCGACAGAAAGAGATTTGTATGATGCTAGTAGCAGAGAGAGCGGACGAAAAGATGGAGTGTGTGAAAGAGAGGAGAAACTGAGACAGAGAGAGAGAGAGAGAGAGAGAGAGAGAGAGAGAGAGAGAGAGAGAGAGAGAGAGAGAGTGAGAAAGTGAGAAAGTGAGGTACAGAGATAAATTACGAACAACATGACATCAGTGCTTGACAACAATAAACTCAACTTAAACACACAGGGTTGTTTGTAATATTTATATCGAATGAGTCTTTCTCTAACATTATTAAGTGCTTCACAACAAAGGACAAAATATACTTCATCTTCTTTTGATTTATTGAATAATGGACACAATAAATCAGGTTCCATATATGTTCTGTACCTTTAACGATGGATAGCCAAATCAGTTATACGGAGTCTGAATCTTGTTGTAATACACCTGAGATGTCTATCAATATTTAACGACAAATAAGGTTTCATATCATGATTACTGCAAAATGTTCTATAAAGACTAAACCTTTCACTTGTACTAGTATGTAGATCCCAAGTTTCCCACCTGCAATGAACTAGACGCTAACGAAAAGTAAGTATGAAGAGAGAGACAGAGAGAGGGAGAGAGAGAGAGAGAGAGAGAGAGAGAGAGAGAGAGAGAGAGAGAGAGAGAGACAGACAGACAGACAGACAGACAGAGACAGAGACAGAGAGAGACAGAGACAGAGACAGAGAAACAGACAAACAGACAGACAGACTGACAGAAATTGACAGATAGAGGAGGACATAAAGAGAGAACTGTATGATGCTAATTGCAGCTACTCAAATGGCAGAACTGTCTAATGATGACTGTGCCTTCTGCTGTTACGACGGCGATGATGATGATGCCAGAAACAGACCGTCGTGTAACATCAGACCACATGACTGCCGTGACACGAGAGACAGAGAATGTATTCCCAGTCTTCTGCAAAGTTCGTGCCAGAACTAACCGCTTTCTATTTTCGCTCCGGCACAAGCATTATATATGAAATATGAGCATCTTCTGAAAAACAAAAACAAAACAAACAAAACAACAAAACAAACAAAACAACAAAAAACATGCGCAGATTTCTGCAAAGTGGAACAGACTCTTTTTTTTTTTTTTTTTTTTTTTTTTAGATTTCTCTGCGAGCATGCTTTAATGACTGAACAAAATTAGCTGGCTAGACATACAGCGAAGAAGAATAAATGAAGGTCCGGGCATTAGTCTTTCATCTCGAGATGAAACGTTTGAACCCAAGTCCCTTGGGCGACATGCACTTAGCGCACAGAACTGAACACATGGCAGGGGAGCTATCCCAGCACCAAGTTCAAACGAAGAATCAGTTTAGTGCTGAGAAGGGAAACTATGCATCTAGAATGGAAAAGAAAAAGAAAGTGGAGCTGCACCATTGCGAAATATTCTACCAGTGGAGGAAAGCCCCATATTTCAGGCACAGAACTTTCGTGATGAAAAGAAAGTAATACGATGCACTGCAATGCTCTACAATATATAGTGCAACAGTGCAGTAGAACGCAGTACAATACAGTGCAGTGTAAAGCAATACAATGCGATACAATGCAATCTGGACACGATACAATGCCACATGACACGACACGACACAATAAAGACACCACATATGCCATACGACACGACACGACACAATAAAGACACCACATATGCCATACGACACGACACGACACAATAAAGACACCACATATGCCACATGACACGACACGACACAATAAAGACACCACATATGCCACATGACACGACACGACACGACACAATAAAGACACCACATATGCCATACGACACGACACGACACAATAAAGACACCACATATGCCATACGACACGACACGACACAATAAAGACACCACATATGCCACATGACACGACACGACACAATAAAGACACCACATATGCCACATGACACGACACGACACAATAAAGACACCACATATGCCATACGACACGACACGACACGACGGAACACGATGCGACACGTTCTCACACTGGAATAATAATAATAATAAAAAAAAAAATAATCCATGACTCAAAACACGATACTGCTTGACACAATCCGTTAGGACACAATACATTGCGATGCCATACAATACAATACAATGCAATACAATACAATACAATACAATACGATACGATACGATACGATACGATATGATACGATACGATACGATACGATACGATACCATACCATACCATACCATACCATACCATACCATACCATACAATGCAATACGGTACAATGCAATACAACACAAAATAATACACTACAATGCAACACAATACAATGAAATACAATGCAACGTAATGCAATACATGACAATGCAATACCAGCAGAAGCTAAAGATCAATTCTAAGCTAAAGATCAATTCTAAGCTAAAGATCAATTCTATTTCTGCTTTTCGCTCATCACAAAAAAACTCATCTTTTTTAGATCCTATCTATAAGCACTCCCAGCTTCCTTGTTCTCCAACACCACCCATGTCAGCTCACTTTGGATGTATGAGGAGTGAGAAGGGGAGAGTGTGTGTGTGTGTGTGTGGGGGGGGGGGAGATGGGGATGAGGGGTTTTGAGAAAGAGTGGTCATGAATGATTCATGTAACTTCTTTCTTGTAAAGCGCCCTGAGCTCTTAGAGAGAAAGGGCGCTATATGAATGTACATTATTATTATTATTATCATTATTATCATTATCATTGTTATCAAATTACCATTATTATCATTATCAAATAGACGAACAAAAGGTCGATCAAATTCTTGAAACAAGGGAAGGAGAAGGAGAAAATGGAAGAAGAGGGATTGGAAGGGGAGAGAAGAGTGGTTAATCAATTTCTTCCTGCACCGAATAAGAATCAACACGTTGTTTACGGTTCCTGGAAGATAATTTGGGTATATCAATCTTTAATCAAAACCGATTTTCTGTCTTCTGCTACTACTACTACTACTATTACATCCGTGCCCCTTTCTCTCTCTCTCCCTCTCTCTCCCCCTCTCTCTCCTCGTCTCTCTGTCTCTTTCTCTCCCTCGCTCTATCCTCTCTCTTCATCTCACCCCAATCTCTCCCCCTCTCCCCCCCCCTCTCTATCCCTCTGTCTTTCTCCCTCTCTAATCTCTCTCTCTCCCTCTCTCTATCTCTCTCTCTGTCCCCTCTCCCCCCTCTCTCTTTTTATTTCCCCATCATCCGCACCTTTTCAACGGCAATACTCCCACCCACCCCACCCCCATACACACCCACACCCACACGCAGGTTCGTCTTGTCGCAGCAGTTTCAGCGTCGGCAGTCCAGAAGGAACGATCGATTTTAGGTTGCCAAGGGAGGCCACACACCGGAGAAGGCCCTGCAATGCTGCTGAGTGAGTCACCTCAGTGGTGTTCTGCAGTGCCTGTTCTGATTTAACGTACTTAGGACACCACCTACCTGACGACAGTAGTTAACTAGTCGAGCCAGACTGAGTGAGTGTCCAATCTCCCCACCCACCCCATTCCCCATCCCCACCCCTCCTTCTATAGTGGAGACCGCAACTGCGTCTCTACAACGAGAGTCTCTCCCATGTATCTGTCCACACCGAAGATAATTATTTATAGGACTCACCCCAAGCACGGAAGTGCATGGCGATCGAAATTGAGGTCACCTCTGGGAGCAGGGCATAAAAGGACACAGAGTTTGGGACATTTCTGTATTGTTTTTCTGATCGATGATGAAGGAGGAAGAAGAGGAGGAGGACGATGAAGACGATGCTATGAAGGTCCTTTCTTTTTTCTTTTTTTTGTTGTTGTTGTTGTAGGTTTGGAATTTCGTGACAAGGCTGTACTCACCGCTTGTTTTCATAAAGATATCCCGGTGTTAACCGGGCCTGACAGATTTTACTACTTCTTCTTCTTGTTTTTTTTGTTCCTTGTTGTTGTTGCTGTTCTTCTGGCAGTTTTGCATAGGGGTGTGTTCGATCAAACTCGGCTGTTTAAGCAGCTGTACAGTCCTTTTGGGGGATACTCCTAAATAATTCTTTTACTCACACATGCATGTGAGTGTTCGATTGTTCGGTCAAACTCGGCTAATTAGGCACCTAGACGTCGTTTTGGGGTATTCCTTTTAAATAATTCTTTTACACACACACACACACACACACACACGAGCGCGCGCGCGCACACACACACACATACAGACACATGCACACACACACACACATACGCACACACACACACACACACTCACATACACATGCACACACACACACTCACACATACACATGCACACACACACACACAAATCATCACGCACGCACGCACACACACACACACACACACACACACACACATACAAATACGCACACAAGAGTCACTATTACACACACACACACACACACACACACACACACACACACACACACACACACACACACACACACACACACACACACACACACACACACACACACACACACACACACACACACACACACACACAACCGCACTCGAATATAAACAGATTTGTGTCACTCTCTGTCTACTCTTATCCCCTTCCTCTTTTTGCATACTCGCCTCACGCCTCACTAATCACTTTTGTCTGGTGAAAAGAAGAAGAAGGACGGACAGACAGACAGACAAACAAAGAGAGAAGAAGGAGGGGAAGAATAAGAAAAGGGAGAAGATGAGAAGAAGAAGTAGAAGGAGGAGGGAGGGAGGAAGAAGAAGACGGTAAAAGAAGACGGTAAATGAAGAAGAAGAATGAATGAATGAATGAATGAATCTTTATATGAATGAATCTTTAATGTGTAAAGAAGAAAAAGAATAAAGGAAGGAAGGAAGGAGAAGAAGAAGAAGAAGAAGAAGAAGAAGAAGAAGAAGAAGAAGGAGGAGGAGGAGGAGGAGGAGGAGGAGGAGGAGGAGGAGGAGAAGCAGTAGAAGAAGATGAAGAAGAAGAAGAGGAGGAGAAGAACAAGAAGAAGGAGAAGAAGGAGAAGAGGAGGAGAAGAAGAAGATGAGAAGAAGAAGAAGAAGAAGAAGAAGAAGAAGAAGAAGAAGAAGAAGAAGAAGGAGGAGGAGGAGGAGGAGGGGGAGGAGGAGGAGAAGGAGGAGGAGGAGGAGGAGGAGGAAGAGGAGAAGAAGAAGAAGAAGAAGAAGAAGAAGAAGAAGAAGAAGAAGAGGAGAAGAAGAAGAAGAAGAAGAAGAAGAAGAAGAAGAAGAAGAAGGAGGAGGAGGAGGGGGAGGAGGAGGAGAAGGAGGAGGAGGAGGAGGAGGAGGAGGAGGAGGAGGAGGAGGAGGAGGAAGAGGAGAAGAAGAAGAAGAAGAAGAAGACGACATACAGACAGACAGACCCGCGTGCTCAGACTTCTTCTTCATTAACCCATTGACTGCTGCTGACAAGTATCGCTAGCTAAAGAAGAGCTCTCACCTCGCTGGGATCAGATTGATACTACGTGCCAAGATGTCCGTCACAAACCATTCTTTAATTTCAAATAATTTTCCTCTCAAGGTTATATCACATCAATCTAAGTTAATCATTAAGGAGAATACCGAAAAGCAAGAACTTCAGTCAATGGCACAGTCAGCTGATGGCACAGTGATGTCATTTTTTACAAAAAAGAAGGTTCAGTGGTCAATGGGTTAATATTTATGAACATTCGCTGCACCGGCATGCCACATGGCTGATGGTAAAGACAAGCAGTTCTATGAATAAAACATTTCCACGCTGGTACTCCACCCCCGAGAGGGAGACTAATTCTCCCCCGAGTCCTCCAATCATAATGCTTCGGCCGTTTGGCCAATCTGTATTCATTGGTCGACAAACCGTCACGTGCACCAATGTGGGAGAAAGACGATGGATATAGATAATAATAACGATGATGATGATGACGATAATGATGATTATGATGATGACTGTAATAATAATCATCATAGTAATGATAATAAGAAGAATAACCGTCGACATCATCATCATTTCAAAGAAATGTCTATAGTGCACTCTCATATGAAGATGGACACTCAGAAAGAGAGCGAGGGGAGGGACGGAAGGTGGGTGAGAGATAATCATATTCATTAGTATTTATCTAGCGCTGAATCTTGTGCATAGGCAAATCAAAGCGCTTTCACACAAGATAGAGAGGGAGAGAGAGAAAGAGAGAGATAGATAGATAAAATAGATAGATAGATAGATAGATAGATAGAGAGAGTGAGAGAGAGAGAGAGAGAGAGAGAGAGAGAGAGAGAGAGAGAGAGAGAGAGAGGACACTGAACACTTAACATTTAACACTGAACGCTGAAATGTTTGATGTCATTAGCTGAAAAGCTCTGGTGACATAGTAGGTACTAATCAGAACAAAATGGTGCAAAACAGAAAAAAAAAAAAAAAAAAAAAAAACGGAACAGAAAGAAAAAACAGAATTGAAACAACATAAACTAATAAGAGATTTGCGACACTTTGGCACTTTGTCATACAGTAGCTTAAAAGTACATGTGACAGGGGGGTAATGTGCCTATTTTTCAGTCGTTCGTCTCCAAGGTTTAGACAGTACACAGAAAACAAAGTACAGATAAATCATACAATAAATGTTTACGCATGTAACATCGACACATATCATATCAATACAAACACATACTAAAGTACATATAAATCCTGGAATGATTATTTATGCCTCAACATCAAAATCCATCATATCAATACGAGAGAGAGAGAGAGAGACAGACAGACAGACAGACAGACAAAGACAGATGCAGAGACAGACAGACAGACGGAGAAAGATATTGAGGCAGCAGGGAGAGACAGAGAAAGAGACAGAGAGAGACAGAGATACACAAAGAGAGAGAGAGAGAGAGAGAGAGAGAGAGAGAGAGAGACAGACAGACAGACAGACAGACAGACAGACAGACAGACAGACAGACAGACAGATACATAGGCGGAGAGAGAGATAGAGAGAACGAACGAACGAACGAAATTTTATTTTACAAGGGTAAAGGAGTAAGCACAAAGTACTTGTTTACATCCGGCCCTCTGGGCAAGAATAATAATTGAGAGAGAGAGAGAGAGAGAGAGAGAGAGAGAGAGAGAGAGAGAGAGCGACAGGACAGACTTACCATCAGTCAGACAGGACAGATAAATCAGTAGGGAAGGGGCGTGGATAGCGGTGACTGGGTAGAACATGAGCAGTTCAGTTCAGTGCACTTACTACAGGAGTTACTCAAGGAGGCGTCACTGCGTTCGGACAAATCCTTACACGCTAACGACATCTGCTAAACAGATGCTTGACCAGCAGCGTAAACCAACACGCTAAGTCAGTGCCTTGAGGGGGAAAAAGAAATAAAATAAAATGACGTACGAATAAAATAGAATAAAATGAAATAAAACAAAATAATAAAACATACATAAAAAAAAGAAGTAAAATAAGAAACACAAACATGATGACAATAAGAAAGGAGCTCCGATTTCAGTATGCACTTTTCATGACCGAGCGCTTGAGGTTGTACAGGCACGAACACAGGATGGACGGTTCAGATGAATGATCCATAAACACCAGGAGGTATTTGTTTGTATTTGTATTTGTTTTTTTTTGTTTTTTTTTATCACAACAGATTTCTCTGTGTGAAATTCGGGCTGCTCTTCACAGGGAGAGCGCGTCGCTATACTACAGTGCCACCCTTTTTTTTTGTATTTTTCCTGCGTGCAGTTTTATTTGCTTTTCCTATCGAAGTGGATTTTCCTTCAGAATTTTGCCAAGAACAACCCTTTTGTTGCCGTGGGTTCTTTTACGTGCGCTAAGTGCATGTTGCACACGGGACCTCAGTTTATCGTCTCATCCGAATGACTAGCGCCCAGACCACCACTCAAGGTCTAGTGGAGGGGGAGAAAATATCTGCGGCTGAGCAGTGATACGAACCAGCGCGCTCAGATTCTCTCGCTTTCTAGGCGGACGCGTTACCTCTAGGCCATCACTCCACATGTTGCGGCATGTATTGTCGCCCCTGAATGAATTGTCGCCGGCGACAATTCGTGCAGCCCTCACTGCACATAATCATTGTCGCCTCTCTACTGTTGCTGTTGTTGTTGTTGTTGTTGTGTGCGTGTGTTCGTGTGCGCACGCGCGTATGAGACTGTTGTGTGCTTATTTGTGTGAGTGTGTGCGTGCGCGTGTATTTCGTGTACGTTTGTGTTTATGTAAAATGGGTGTGTGGTGGGAGAGGTGGGGGTATGATATGTGTGGGTGTATTTGGCGTGTGTGTGTATGTATGTATGTGTGTGTGAGTCTGCGTGCATGTTTACGTGTGTGTGTGTGTGTGTGTGTGTGTGTGTGTGTGTGTGTGTGTGTGTGTGTGATCTTATCTGCGAAGGCGCAGCCCTTCAACGACGCCATGCTGGGTCGTTCAAGTTGCGTCACAACTTCTCACCCAGTGGGTCCGACCGTAAAAGCTAAGAGCGGATGGGTTCCACTCGGGGAGGGACGCTCACTCAGTCTGGCTCCACGACTAAGCCATTATTGTCGTTAGCAGTGGGCATAGCAGATGGTGTCCTAAATCAGAACAGGCACCACTGAACACCACCGAAGTGACTCAGCAGCAGTGCAGGGTCTCATCTGATGTGTGGCCTCCTAGGCGAGCTAACATTGATGGTTCCCTGCGGACTGCCGACGCAGGAACTGTGACGGACGAACCCGGGTGTGGTCGTGTATATGGGGGAATCTAAATGAGCCGCGTGGGAGTAATGCCACTGAAAAAGTGGATGGGTTGTGAACTGGTCAGGTTTGGCTCCTGTCACTGTGTGTGTGTGTGTGTGTGTTATTTTATCAGCGAGGGCTGCGACAATCCATACAGGGGCGACAATGCATGCCGCAACAAGGAAGACAGCCATCCGTTCAAAACAAAACACAAATAAAAGAGATAACCTACCAACAACAGCATCGTCCTGGTAGTGATTAATCAGTCATTAATTAATCCCTTTCACTGCTGCTGACTAAGCTCGTACGAGAAAGAGTTTTCACCTCATTTAGATTTTCTGTTTTTGACTCACTTGTTTAAACAAAGTGAGTCTATGTTTTAACCCGGTGTTCGGTTCTCTCTCTCTCTCTCTCTCTCTCTCTCTCTCTCTCTCTGTGTCCGTGGTAAATTTAACATTGCCATTTTCTCTGCAAATACTTTGTCAGTTGACACCAAATTAGGCATCAGGGCTTTCACTATGTTCATTCGCCGAAGTGGTCTTTTTCTGAAAATACTAAAATCAATAAGACGAGTTGACTTTATAGATCTACTGGCTGAGCCCTGAAGGTCATGGGCAAAAATCAATTGCGTACACATATTTATACATATTCAAAGCGCGTGCTCATATTCTTCGCGTAGGCGAACGACGCCATTTTGTTTCAAGTTGTTGACCTGCCCGTTCAATCCTATATTCAATGGACAATACACGATAACATGTGATGGAAAGTTGGAGAAGGAGACCGTTAAATATTTATTCAGAGAAAGATTTGTGAACGCCTCATCACTTACTGGATTGTGCCCCAAACTGCCATAAAGATATCCATAGAATCAGTCGGAATTCACAGTTAAAAATAATAAACCATGAGAGTTAATACCCTTGAATTGATGAAACGCAAAATTTTCCAGTCTTGACTTTTCTCAAAATGAAGTCCTTTACACTCCATACAACGTTTAGAAGTACTTGTACTTGGCTCTACATGTTATTAGTTTAACAAAATACTCAATTTTCATATCAACTTTAAAACTATAAAACTAGAATGAACTTAAAAGAGAAATTGAATCGACCATGTCAACCGGGTGTAACTAAACTTGTACATCTATCTAGATCCAGAGAAAACGGCTAAATGTTGCAGTGTGATTGCGGCGATAGCCACGTCTCCTTTACCGCGGACTTAAAAAGAATTTTTAATTGTCCTTAAAGATTTTTTGAATGCCCAAGATACACCAGAATAATATGATTTAAACAGCGTTCTCACTGCGAATACCGCAACCGATTTATCGCCCTTTAAAAAAAGCATGTTTAAATATTATATTTTTGAACGTCAGTTAAGAAGCCACGATAGTGTAATGGTTAAGACAGTTTCTTCTCATCCGAACACTGCGGGGTTCGAATCTGCCGTTAGGACTTTTTTTCCCCTTCTTTTTCTTTTAACCCGAAGATTTATAATAACAAATACAGAACACATTTTAACGATTAGCTTTAAAAAAAAAAGAAGTTTATCACAAGTGAGTCTTGAAGGCCTTGTCTCTCTTGTTAATTACGGGCTACCACTCACACATGCACCCGTATGCAAGAGTGGGCTTTTACGTATATGACCTTTTATTATTTTTAAATTTCTTTTTATATATCACCGCCATGTACGCAGTTATACTCCGTTTTCGGGGTGGGGGTGGGGCGTGGGAGGTTACCTAACTTTGGTAAAAGGAGAGAGCGCTTGCAGGTATTTTGTATTTTTGTATTTTGTATTTTTTTATCACAACAGATTTCTCTGTGTGAAATTCGGGCTACACTACAGCACTACGCGTCGCTACACTACAGCACGACCCTTTTTTGTATTTTTTCTGCAGAATTTTGCCAGGAACAACCCTTTTGTTGCCGTGGGTTCTTTTACGTGCGCTAAGTACATGCTGCACACGGGACCTCGGTTTATCGTCTCATCCGAATGACTTACGTCCAGACCACCACTCAAGGTCTAGTGGAAGGGGAGAAAATATCGGTGGCTGATTCGTGATTCTCTCGCTTCCTATGCGGATGCGTTACCTCTAGGTCATCATTCAACAGGTGAAGATGCTTGTCACCATTCTGTGATTGGATATATATGTGATTGGATATATATATCTGATTGGATATATCCCACCCTCCTTCTACCAGGTTTCCACACGTAAGAAAATTAATTGTGACGGGTAATTAAAGTAAAATTCCCTCTCATGATTATTTCTGACAAGTATGCGGTTGTCTGTGAAGCTGTACATTTCCTCATTAGATCAAATTATGCTTTCTCTTCTTCCTCTCTCTCCCCCTCTCTCTCTCTGGACTTTCCTCGCCCTCTCCTCTCTCAGCCCTGTCACTTTTTGCTCTGCCACCCCTCTCCCTCGTTTAGATCCTCGCCCCCCCCCCCCCCCTTCTACTTCACCTAAGTGCATCGCATGTCATCGACTATCTCTCTGTCCATCTCTCAACCATGCGCTAAATTTAGGGAATCAATAAACTTTTGCACTTCTTGAAGATATTTTTTTTTCTTTTTCTTTTTTGAATGTAGAACTCTCGCGGTGTTTGTGCTGACTGACGCCATGACGATACTTTAGCGGCACGAGAAATGTTGGACTTTCTTACCTTCCGGACCTGGCCAGCTCTGAATCTCAGTACAAAGTGGGAGGTGCCCGTTAGGGGCCCGTGGCATAACGGACGTGTGGCATAACGGACGTGTGACATAAATGACCTTTGGCACAACGGACTTGTGGCATAACGGACGTGTGGCATAAATGACCTTTGGCACAACGGACTTGTGGCACAACGGACTTGTGACATAAATGACCTTTGGCATAACGGACTTGTGGCATTAATGACATTTGGCACAACGGACTTGTGGCATAACGGACTTGTGGCATAAATGACCTTTGGCACAACGGACTTGTGGCACAATGGACTTGTGGCATAACGGACTTGTGACATAAATGACCTTTGACACAACGGACTTGTGGCATAAAGGACTTCTGACATAAATGACCTTTGGCACAACGGACTTGTGGCATAACGGACTTGTGGCAAAAACTCTCATCCGACCTGTGGTGTAAAACTAAGCTTTGGCATAACGGACTTGTGGCAAAAACTCTCATCCGACCTGTGGTGTAAAACTAAGCTTTGGCACAACGGACTTTGTGGCAAAAACTATCATTCGACCTGTGGTGTAAAACTAACTCGTGGCGGGATGGACTTGTGGCTTAACAGACCTGTATCAGAATGGACCTGTGGCTTAAAACTGACCTGTGGCACAACGGACTTGTGGCATAACGGACAAAAATGGCATAACGAACCTGTGGTATAACGGATTTGTGGCATAACGGACCTGCGGCATAAAGGACCTGTGGTATAACGGACAAGTGGTATAACGAGCTTGTGGCATAACAGGCACCTCCCGATTTTCATTAATACGGCTTGTATTCTTTTTCGTCTTTCACTGGTTTTCTTCTCTTTTTTTAAAAAAAAGAAAAAGACTTACACCGCCATCTTTCTTGACAGATTTTCTTCTTAACTAAGAATCTCCTGTTCCATTTCTCCCTTCAATCGGTTTCTTTTCTTTTTCTTTTTTTTTCTTTTCCTTCTTTCTTTTTTTCCCCCTAGTGGGGTGGGTTGGAGAGTGCGGGTCGGGGGTGAGGGGGGTAGTGGGGGTTGTTTTTTTGTTGTTTATTTGGTGGTGGTGTTGTTGTGTGAAATTCTTTTCAATCTGAGTATTTCTACGAAGAAAAGAAAGAATGATATCACGAGAAACTAAAAACCCATTCTCAAACCAGGTATTTCGGTTAATGTTTTGTGTTGACCTTACATTCTTCTTGAACGCTGAAAAAGCGTTAAGAGATTAATTTAATTTTCTACTAGATATTTCGTATGTTTACTAGATTTCCTTTTACGTAACTGCTACGTCTGTTCTACATTCATATCCAGTATCAAATGCATCTGTGTTCGGCAGAGATCACACAGAAAAGAAGAAGTGTGTTCTGGCTTGTGAAACAATAGTCCTTCTTCTCTTTGTGTAGCTGAAACATTCTAAGTTTTAAGCGTCGCCAAAATGGCGATGATATTTTCACGGCTTCTGTAGAGTGAAGGTTTTTTGTGTACGCGTTTATGACTGCGGTTATGTCTGGTGGATCACGAACCAGATATAAAATCTCCATTTACTAAAGATTTTTCAACATCAAACCTATCAGTTTTTATTTAGATTATCTTGACGCATAAAAATACATACAAAAATATATACTCAGTGGTCCTTTTGGCCTCAAGAGTTGAAGAAACTTTGTTGCAAAGTTCAATGGGTCACAAGCGGACGTGAACTTTTCCATTCTCTCTCTCTCTCTCTCATACTTTCTCCACATACAAACACACACACACACACACACACACACACACACACACACACACACACACACAGACACACACACACACACACAAACACGCCAATGCAGACACAACTCAATTTCAAGCGCTGTAAGATTATAGTGTGAGCATTGAGCATTATATTTTAAGAAGAAGAAGGAGGAGGAGGAGCAGGAGCAGGAGGAGGAGGAGGAGAATCAGGAGAAGGAGGAGGAGATGGAGGAGTTTTCTTTCCTGCCCATACAACCTCCACCTCAACTCCCCTGCCCCCCCCCCCCCCTTCCCCCCTCTTTCCTGATCTCCCCCCTCCCATCACCACCTCTCTCTTCTCCCCCCTTTCATCCATGCTCTCCTATATTCCTTCCGTCTTCAACACTTTAAAATGGATCGTCAATACTAATGGTCTAACAATTTGTTTCCAACGAAAATGATTCTCTGCAGTTGTAGAACTGAACAGAATATACTGTCAAAACTGAGGACTGTATTATAAGAATGCATTCAATGGTTTTGGAAAGGGTTCGGTGAATGCGCTGTGTCATTGTGGATGTTGGTATCGTACTTGGTACACAGCAAAATACACCTTCCTTTCTTTACTTCTTTCTTTCTCCTCATCCTCCTCTTCTTTCTTCTTCTTCGTCGTCCTCCTCCTCCTCCGCCACCTCCTCCGACTTTTCCTTTTCATCATCTTCTTGTTTCTTTCTTTCTTTCTTCCTCCTCATCCACCCCCCCCCCAGCCCCCCCCCCCCCCCCCGTTTCTAATCTTCTTCTTTCTCTTCTTTTTTCTTCCTCTTTTGTTTCTTTCTTCTTCTTCGCCTCTTCCGCCTCACTTTCTTGTTCGTCTTGTTCTTGTTCTTATTCTTTCTCAACACGTATCGCCGAGTTGGGATTTCATTTGCATATGCGACCTTCTTCCCTGTTTTCCAATGATGGTTAGATAGAATCTAACGTCCAGATATTTGGATAAAGACTGACACTAAAATCTTCCTTATTTATTGTCACCCCATGGCCTGCCATTAAAAAAACAAAACAAAAACACAAAACACACACACACACGATCTAGGTCGCCAAGAAAAAAAAAATCATAAAACACCTCCCTAGCCTCCCCCCTCCCATACCCCTCACCCATCAATTCCTCCCCGACCCCCCACTTCCACCCCCCCCCCCTCTCTCTCTGCCTCTCGCAGAAACTTTTCTTGGCCGCTGCAGCTTGTTGAACCGACGAACTGAAGTTCGTATCCGAGTTGAATGAAGAATGCCTCAGCCAAATGAACGCACAGGGTGAATCTTGGAGTGGACTGGCAATTCACCACTTTCACTTTCAAGGAGGCCTCAAAACATGCAGACTGATCCATATATGCTCCGCCACATTTGCTTTGAGAAAAAAGAAAGAAAAAAAAAAAAAAGAAAAAAAGAAAAAAAAAAGGCGGATGCCCGACCCGCTGCTAAAGGAGGCGTCACTGCGTTCGGGCAAATCCATATACGCTGCATCACATCTGCCAAGCAGATTGCCTGACCAGCAGCGTAACCCAACACGCTTAGTCAGGCTTCGAGGGAGAAACTGAATTGAATTGAACTGAATCAATTTAAATAAATAGAATAAAATAAAACGAAAATAGATTCAATTCAATCCAATCAAAGTAAACCAAATTGAATTGAATTGAATTAATCTGAACAAAACAAAATGAAATACATGAATGAATTAAAAGATTGAATATTTCATAAGGAAAGAATAGAAAAGAAAAGAAAGAAAGAAAGGCAAAGAAAGAAAGAAAAGAAAAGAAAGAAAGAAATGAATAAAGAATAAAAGAGAAAGAAGTAGTCCTACCACGGGAACGTCAATTCGAGGATGACACAACTGCGTGACACTGAAAGATAAGATAAGATAAGATAAGATAAGATAAGAATAACTTTATTATCTCCAACTGGAGAAATTTGGTCAGGTGCATTATCACAACACAGACAAGTAAACAACATGGGGACCATAACTGTAAAAGCCAACAACAGCCCTTACAAATATTACGAAGATACAAATGTAAAAAATATCACATACATCGTTTCATACATACATCCACACACTGCAGGTAATAACTAGTATTCTTAATGTAAAAACAGAAAGAATTAAGAAACATTATTTGAATATAATTATAAACATAGCCTACTATACTGCACATTGATTATAATAGACAGATAAGATAAGAATAAAGATGAATTGCGGAAAACCACAACCAGATAATCAGCACACACCCGCACCGCACCCCCCCCCCCCCCCCCCCCCTGTCTGTCTGTTCATTCATGATAATCATGTGATGACAGTGATCGAGCGGCTGTAACGAGGAGGGAGGGCTGAGCACAACACGCAGCCAGTGTGTCACGCGTCATCGGATGGACAATGCTGTCAGAAAACGAAGAGACAGTATGCACGCGCTGACGTTGTTGCCACCGCAGTGGATTGGTGGCTTAATCGTAATCAGTATTCTAAAAAAAAACCCACAAAACAAACAAACCAAAAAAAAACAAACAAAAAAAAGTGGATAGCGCATGCCTTCTTTCAGCCCTTTTACTAACTGAAGCCAGCGGAAGTGTTCAGTCAGCCATTTTGCTACTCGTGTCAGTACAGGCGAAGCGGTAACTTCAATATATCGCCGATTGCTACGATGACTACTTCATGGCGAGATTTCATTTGTTCGCGCCTGTGTGTAGCTCTACAGCAAGCTTACGCTGCATATCACTGCACTGTATTCCTGTAATTACTTTGGTAAATAAACCGTTGGCAGATATCAATCAAGACACAGCATTTAGCATATTGTGGGGCCAAGCATAACACGATTTCATCGAAGGTACGCAGTCACCGTTCAGAAACTACCACAAGTTAGCAGACGATCTCTTAACGAGTGTCAGTATGGCATCCTGTTGGCTTCAGCTTTCCTGGCCAATGAGCTATCCAACTATATTTATACTCAGTGAGTCGTAATGCACCTGTCTTGGGAGCAAGGGAGTGCCCACGGATTCGAGTACCATGCAAGGACCGGGATTGTTATTCACCACGCCACCCACCACCCCCCTCTCCACCTCCCTCAACCACTTAGGCATTAAGAGGTGGTCTGGGTGCTAGTCTTCTGGATGAGACAAATTAACCCGAGGTTCCCCTTAGCAGCATGGACTTTTTTTTGCGTATTTAGATAGAAACCACGGCAAAGAAAGGATTGTCCATGGCAAGTGGCAAATTTCTATAGAAAATTCCATTTTCACAGTAAAACCAAATACACTTACCGGAAAAAAAAAAGGTGGCGCTACAAAGTGGTGACGCTCTGTCCCCGAGAAGAGCTTTCCGAGGTTCTCACAGAGAAATCTACTCTGTAAAGAAATAAACAACAACCCCCCCCCGCCCCCCTCCCCTCCCACCAAAAAAGTAATACGGTACACGTACTTACCACCTCAGCCTGTGGTTCATTCACCTTCAGCCGGCTTTCATCCTGTGTGTGCGACACACTGTCCTGTAGCGTTTCAACGTACAACCATAGCCTTTTCTCGCAAAAGCACAAAAGATTTCCGTTTATTTTTTCCCCATCTCTTCTTTCGAATGAGTCGACGGTGTCGAGTTCAGTTTAACGACTTGTTGTTTTTCAGCCTTTAAGTGCTTCCAAGTTTTAGTCGGAGAAAAGAAATCGATAAATCGGCTAATATATTCAGGTTTCTCCTTTACACAAAAGCTCTTTACAAATGAGAGGACGTGATTCTGACCAGATTCCCGATGGTCTACTGTCCTAATACATGCCAAACAAACCGACTGACCTAGATCCGGGCAATGCAACTGCAATAGGTCGTTGGAAAACAACAACAACAACAGCAGCAACAGCAACAACAACAACGTATTTTACAATTTTACTTGGATTTCCTAATGTGTTCGTTCCATTTAGAAAGACCATTAAGTTGGTTGCTTCGTGATGAAAGCGAGGGAAAGGGTTGTGGTATCTATCACACAAAAAAAGTTCCCATTTTCCATCCATGATATGCTACAAAAACTGTCGGTATCTACCTCGTCTGTAGGTGCTGAATGTTTACTGCGTTTTAATTTTTTTTTTCTTTTTTCTATCTTTTCCGTCCATTTCCAATGTTGGTTCATTCAACTGCAAGCTACCATTGTCAAAATCATTTAACTGTTTGCGATACTACTTTATTTGCAAGGATGTGCAGCATAGTTGTAGTCTGTTATTATTTTCTAGCTGCATTTTGCGACTGTTTACTACTTTGACAAGTTCGTCTTTTCTGAGAGTATTTTTGGTTGTTATTGATTATGGTCCTTTATATATATATCTATATATCTATATATATATATATCTCTCTCTCTCTATATATATATATATATTTGTAAACAATTCAAAAGAGATTGCTTGGGCGTCTCGCACCGCTAAATTACATCTTTCTTGTAATTTCTATTGTGCTGTATTGTCGACTGTATTATGTGGAAGGTGATGGAGTCTCCCGTCGATCCGACGGATGAGTAGGCAGACAGGCTTATATGTCGGTGTGTGTCCTCATATGGGAGAAGAGGCCGAATCTGGATGCGCAGCACTTCCCACACTGGCATTAGCCTGGTTGCCTGACCAGCTAGGTGACTTTTTTTTTAGTGAGGAGGAGTTGTGCAGTCCCTTCCCCACTCTCTCGCCTACCGACGCTCACAGTCCCACAGATGCAGATACTGCCACGTGTAGGACGGCCTCGGCAGGTGCAGGTTTTTTCTTCGGAGATCCGTCTCCTATGGGGACTTCCAGCCAAGGATAAGAGCTCCCCCTGCCCTTTGGTCATCCTCTTCCGCCTTCACAGCCGTTGGGAAAGGTTTCCTCCTCCGCCTGGTCCGTCGTTGGGAGACTTCACATGCGGCAGGTAGTACTGGGTTACATGGTACCAGTAGCAAGGGCTATGCCCCTGACCTGACCTGATGTGGAAGGTAGCAGAATAGTAAAAGACGTTTGTCTACCGAGACTGTCCGTGATGGTTTGAACACAGGTTTCACCCTTTCTCCCACGTTTTGACCCCCACATATGGGAGATAAGATTTGCATGTATTTATATTTTGCGATTTCTTTTTGCTGCAAAATATGGTGTACTTATTATAGTTCACAACCCCTTCAAATGGGGCTTTGGCCTTACTGAATAAAATTCTGATTTTGATTCTGATTCCCAAGTTTTGACAGGAAAATCAAACTGACTGTTTTGCCATTCTGATGAAACGATAAACAGAGGTTCCCTATACAGGACGCATTTGGCACACTGAAATAGAACCCATGGCAACATGAGTGTTGTCCTGTGGCAAAATTTTGTAGAAGAAATCCACTCGGATAGGTACACATATATGGAGTGATGGCCTAGAGGTAACACGTCCGCCTAGGAAGCGAGAGAATCTGAGCGCGCTGGTTCGAATCACGGCTCAGCCACCGATATTTTCTCCCCCTGCACTAGACCTTGAGTGGTGGTCTGGACGCTAGTCATTCGGACGAGAAGATAAACCAAGGTGTGCAGCATGCACTTAGCGCACGTAAAAGAACCCACGGCAAATAAAGGGTTGTTCCTGGCAAAATTTTGTAGAAAAATCCACTTCGATAGGAAAAACAAATAAAACTGCACGCAGGAAAAAAAATTTACAAAAAAGGGTGGCGCTGTAGTGTAGCGACGTACTTTCCCTGGGGAGAGCAGCCCGAATTTCACACAGAGAAATCTGTTGTGACAAAAAGAATTACAAAATACAAAAGAATATGCATGCACTCAAGGCCTGACTAGCGCGTTGGGCTGTGCTGCTGCAAGGCATCTGTCTTGCAGATGTGGTAAAGCGTATGTGGATTTGTCCGAACGCAATGACGCCTCCTTGAGAAATCGAAACTGAAACATGTATTATATTGAAGTATATTTACATTGCAAATCGCATCGTATCATATCGTACTGTATTATATTGTATAGCGTTTATTGGACTGGACTGTGTTGTGCTGAGTTGTGTTGTATTCTTGTGCAGTGTAGTGTAGTTTAGTGTAGTATAATGTAGTGTAGTGTAGTTAAAAGTGTTGTCAAACTAGCCTTGCTTTTGATTAAATCACCGCATGATACAGCGGTATCGCATACTCCACAATCTGAATAGATATCCATTCGGCATTGACATCATCTTCATTATCATCTTCACCCAAGAGTCATAATGATTTGAGGTGACAGCGATATTGCTTTTTTCTTATCAATGTGAAGGTTTTGGGTCATGTGCGTATTTGTTGTTGTTGTTGTTGTTGTTGTTATTGTTGTTTTTGTTGTCTTTCTGTTGATAACCTCGATGTGTAAGTTAACGGGTCATCAGCAAGTGAAAATGTATCTAAAAAGACTGTACGCTGTGCAGAGTGACTAACCACTTAAAATCCTACGAGCTAGATGCTGATTTTATTTTAGTGCATCACCTGTGAGAAAAAAACAAAACAAAAACAAACAAACAAAACCTATGAAGATGCAATCCAGTTTTTTGACAATTGGGTTGGGTACTCCAAATGAATATTTGAATGTTCAGAATGTGCAGTCCAATATTTACCTTTACATTGGCTACGCAGAGAGAGAGAGAGAGAGAGAGAGAGAGAGAGAGAGAGAGAGAGAGAGAGAGAGAGAGAGAGAGAGAGAGATTTTGTTTGGTTTGGTTAGGTTTGGTTAGCGGATCTGCGGATCTATTCAAAAACCAAAATATACCCTCTGTCCGAATTCTGTCTGTCTGTTCATTAAAAAAAAAAAAAAAAAAAAAAAAAAAAATCTGTGTCTAATCAGCTATTTGTCTCCTCTCTCTGCCTCTACATTTCTGTCTGCATGTCTGTCGTTCTGTCTGCCACTCCCCCCCCCCTTTTTTTTTCTTTTTCCCTGCTCTCCATTCTTTCTTTCCACACTTATACATTGTTGAGAAATTATTCACATGTGCCTATGTCCTTCTCTGTCCAGTTGCCCAATGTATACCATTAATAATAAAAAAAAAAAAAAAAAAACCCAAACAACTCTCATCGTCCTTGTTCTCCAACACCATCCTTGTCAGCTCACTTTGGATGCACGGCGAATGAGAGAGAGTTGGGGGAGGATGGGAGGGGGGAGGAGGGAGAGGATGGGGGGCTGGGAGGTGGGAGGGGCGGGGGAGGGGTTTGAGAATGAGTGGTCATGGATGATTCTTGTAATGTGTAACTTATTTTTTCATGTTAAGCGCCCTGAGCTCTTTGAGACATAGGGCGCTATGTAAATGTACATTATTATCAGTATTGTTAAAGACAGAAACAAGCCGAACGAATTATTCTCTGAACAGAGGAGCTACAGAAAACTCTGGTATTGAAAGGCAGTCAGGTTTGGCTTGGTACTTCTTCAGGATCTTTCCAGAAATCCCTTCCGACTGGATCTGCCAGTCATTTTTACTCCTTTTCACCTTGGTCATAGACCCAGACGACGACCACAGAAACCAGTTTCGAAGTGAAAACACATACGTCAGCCTTAGAAAGTGTGCACCAAGGCAGAACCACCAGCCATCATCTCTTTAATTTCCGAACCCCCCACCCCGCCCCCCCAAAAAAAAAACAAACAAAAAACAAACAACAAAACAAACGAAAAACCCCAGCTCCTCATGTCCTCGTACTGTGTGATCAGGGGTCATCCCTGTTTTGTTTATTTCAGTCACCACAGCGTCCAAGACAGTTCACTTGAAGCTCACTGCGTGCGTTCTCGATCTCTCCTCTTTCCCCTTGCACCCCCCCCTCGCCCCCCTTTTTTGTTTGTTTTTGTTTTGCTGCCCCACCATCTGCGCCATTTCAGTGGCATTACTCCCACGCCGCTCATTTAGATTCCACCATACACGGCCACACCCGGGTTCGTCCGTCACAGTTCCAGCGTCGGCAGTCCACAGGGAACCATCGATGTTAGGTCGCCAGGAGGCCACACGCCAGAGGAGACCCTGTACTACTGCTGAGTCACTTCGGTGGTGTTCAGTGGTGCCTGTTTTGATTCAACGTACATAGGAAACCACATACTAAGCCCCCTACTAACGACAATAATGGCTTAGTCGCAGAGCCAGACTGAGTGAGCGTCCCTCCCAGAGCGGAGACCGCCACCACGTCCCGCAAACAACAGTCCCCCATGAATCTGCCGACACTGAAGACACTGACAGGACTCACCCTAAGAACAGAAGTGGAGGGGAGTCGAAACTGAGGTCACCATGAGAGCAGGGCATGAAAGGGCACATACTTTGAGAATGTTTTGTTTACATTAATGATGATGGAGGATCCCCTTGCATTCCTGTGATTCTCTTTATATCTCCACTTCTGCTGTCCTAATCTGACTTGTGTATATGACTCGGAGAGAATTGCGTCCACTTCTGCTGTCCTAATCTGACTTGTGTATATGACTCGGAGAGAATTGCATCCGGTTCTGCTGTCCAAATCTGACTTGTGTATATGACTAGGAGAGAACTGCGTCCAGTTCTACTGTCCTAATCTGACTTGTGTGTTTGACTAGCAGAGAACTGCGTCCACTTCTGCTGTCCTAATCTGACTTGTGCGTTTGACTAGGAGAGAACTGCGTCCAGTTCTGCTGTCCTAATCTGACGTGTGTTTGACTCGGAGAGAATTGCGTGTACTTCTGCTGTCCTAATCTGACTTGTGTGTTTGACTGGGAGAGAATTGAGTCCAGTTCTGCTGTCCAAATCTGACTTGTGCGTTTGACTATGAGAGAATTGCGTGCACTTCGGCTGTCCTAATCTGACTTGTGTGTTTGACCAGGAGAGAAATGCGTGTGGGTGGTACATGGTGTTGATAGCTGTGTTCCCTCCGGCACTTCACTGTCACTTGCAGTTAATGCCGCACTACAAAGGACCCTCCAGTCGCTTGGGATGGAAGTGGTTTGACTGATCGCGTCAAGAGCTGAAATTGTGTTGTGTTGTGTTGTGTTGTGTTGTGTGTGTGTGTGTGTGTGTGTGTGTGTGTGTGTGTGTGTGTGTGTGTGTGTTTGAACGTATACACGCATACGTGCGTGCGTGCATATCATATGCATGTGCATCTGTTTGTATATGTCCTTGCATTTTGCATCTGTACGCGTCCGCACGCATTTGAGGTGCGTTGATGCATGGGTGTACATAAACCTAGCAACCCTGTCCGGCCATTGTGGCCCAAACCACGGGCGAGCAATCCCCACAACAAAAAGCGAAAGGGAGAATATCCTTCTCCCTCGACTCCTCTGGGACATAACGTAAATATCAACCATAAGATGATGAAATCGTTTGGACTCAACAAGCTTCACAAGTGCACACGCTATTACATACAGCCCTCGTCCTATTGTCATATCAGGACAAGCAATGATAATTTTTGGCTTCCACTGGAGAAAAATAAGAAAGAACAAACGAAAGAAAGAAAGAAAGAAAGAAAGAACGGAATACAGAACTTGCAGCAATCCTCATCAATTACATTGCACGCAAAGACCTAGGAAGAATGATGGACAGGGAATGCTGGGACACCTAATTATACAGCAGACTTGCGGGAGTTCAAAAGAAACCCTGGATCTGCCGACGTCATAGAAAGGCTTTAAATGAAAAGAGGCATTGCCATATATCATGCTGGGGGATGGTGTCTCTTTTTTGTTTTGTGTGTTTCTAGAATGTTTTGTCTTGTCTCTCTCTGTGTCTCCGACTGTCTGTTTCTCTGTCTTTCGGTCTCTGTCTGTCTGTCTTTCTCTCTGCTGGTGCGTTCGTGCGTGCGTGCGTATGTGCATGTCTGTGTGCATGTGTATGTATGTGAGCGTGTATGTGTGTTAGTTCGTGTTTGCGTGCTAGCATGCGTCCATATGTGTGCATGTGTGTGTGTGTGTGTGTGTGTGTGTGTGTGTGTGTGTGTGTGTGTGTGTGTGTGTGTGTGTGTGTGTGTGTGCGTGTGCGTGTGTGCGTGCGTGTGTGTGCGTGCGTTTATTTTATGGGGTTTATTCAAAGCAGGTAAGGGGAGTGTGTTTTAAATTAGGAAAAAGTAATAAAGATGTGTGCCCAGAAGAGATACAATTCTGGACAAGAGTTTTCTTTCTTTTTCTTTTTTTTTTTTGCTCTTCTGTTGTGGTGGGTGATTGGTTTGTTAACCCCATCAGTGCTGAACCACGGTGAGACGAGATCACTGTAGCGTCAGTTTTAACTGCATTTCCTAAAGTTTTTTTTTTCTGTGAACATGGCAATGACGAAATTGATTTTGCTGAACAAAGGTAATCTTTTAATCCAGAGAGGAAGGAATGTAAATAATAATAATAATAATAAAAAGATGGTGACCTGTAATGTTTATCTGATCCCAGCGAAGTGACAGCTCTTCTTTGCTGAGTAGTCTGTGATCGTCAGAGGCATGTAAGGAGTTAACTTTAGTTTCTCGTCGAAAGGTTTTACAGCCCGCAGACCCAACGTGTTTCTTTCTGCCCTTTCTCCTCTCCCACATTTTGTGTCACCTCTCTCTCTCTCCCTCCCCCCTCTCTCTGTCTCTTTATTCAATTCAATTCTCTCTCTTTGTCTCTCTCCCCCTCTCTCTGTCTCTTTATTCAATTCAATTCTCTCTCTTTGTCTCTCTCCCCCCCCTCTCTGTCTCTTTATTCAATTCAATTCTCTCTCTTTGTCTCTCTCCCCCCTCTCTCTGTCTCTTTATTCAATTCAATTCTCTCTCTTTGTCTCTCTCCCCCTCTCTCTGTCTCTTTATTCAATTCAATTCTCTCTCTTTGTCTCTCTCCCCCTCTCTCTGTCTCTTTATTCAATTCAATTCTCTCTCTTTGTCTCTCTCCCCCCTCTCTCTGTCTCTTTATTCAATTCAATTCTCTCTCTTTGTCTCTCTCCCCCCTCTCTCTGTCTCTTTATTCAATTCAGTTCTCTCTCTTTGTCTCTCTCCCCCTCTCTCTGTCTCTTTATTCAATTCAGTTCTCTCTCTTTGTCTCTCTCCCCCCTCTCTCTGTCTCTTTATTCAATTCAATTCTCTCTCTTTGTCTCTCTCCCCCTCTCTCTGTCTCTTTATTCAATTCAATTCTCTCTGTCTCTCTCCCCCCCTCTCTCTGTCTCTTTATTAAATTCAATTCTCTCTCTTTGTCTCTCCCCCCCCCTCTCTCTGTCTCTTTATTCAATTCAATTCTCTCTCTTTGTCTCTCTCCCCCCTCTCTCTGCCTCTTTATTCAATTCAATTCTCTCTCTTTGTCTCTCTCCCCCCTCTCTCTGTCTCTTTATTCAATTCAATTCTCTCTCTTTGTCTCTCTCCCCCTCTCTCTGTCTCTTTATTCAATTCAATTCTCTCTCTTTGTCTTTCTTTCTCTCTTTGTTTTAATTTATTTTTTTCATTTCATTTTATTCATTGATTGATCATTATCTTGACCTATGTTAATTTTCTTTTTTCTTTTTTGGTACTCTTTCTTTCTCTTTCTCTCTCTATCTGTCCCCTTATATCTCCCCCCTTTTATTTTCCTCTATTTAGTGTTGTAAATGTCAAATTACCGTTCATGTATCCATGACTATACTATGCATGCTGTACTGATATTTTTTATGTTACTGTTTTCCCTTCGAGGGCTGCATAAAAAAGCATTATTTTGCTTACTGTATTACCCTCAGAAAATAAGATTTATCCAACTCTCTCTCTCTCTCTCTCTCTATGTCTATGTCTGTCTGTCTGTGTCTGTCTGTCTCTGTTTCTGTCTCTCTCTCTGTGCTTCTGTCTCTGTCTCTCTGTTTCTCTCCCTGTCTCTGTTTCTGTCTCTCTCTCTCTGTGCCTGTCTCTGTCTCTCTCTCTGTGTGTCTCTGTGTCTGTCTCTTTGTATACTCCTCTGCCTTTGTGTGTCTGTTTGTATTTACCTCTCAAATCACCCCCACCCCTTTATTTTCCTTTCTCACGAAATTACGCTAAAGAAATGAATATTATCAATCAATCAATCAATCAATCAATCAATCAATCAATCAATCAATATCTCTGTCTCTGTCTCTCTCTCCCTCTCTCACTCACCCACTCCCACTCAATTATTTCGGCTGTAAAGATATTTTCGCACAGAGCCAATTGAAAGATAACACCCCAAAATGATCACGCAAGTGTTATTTTTTCTCCATTTCTGCACCAATGTTTCGCTCCAGCTGATCTTTTTTTTTGTATTCTTTTCTCTGGTTGCGTTTGTTTTTTGATTGCTAATTTAGATAAGGACAGAGAAATAAAAACTACCGATAGCGTAGGAGGCCGAATGAGAGAGATAGGAGCAGATGAAATCAGAAGAGAGAGAGAGAGAGAGAGAGAGAGAGAGAGAGAGAGAGAGAGAGAGAGAGAGAGAAAGAGGAACGAAACGAAACGAAAAGAAACGAATTTTTATTTCACGATGGTAGTGGAACACATCTCAAGAGAGAGAGAGAGAGAGAGAGAGAGAGAGAGAGAGAGAGAGAGAGAGAGAGAGAGAGAGAGAGAGAGAGAGTCGAAGAGTCAGACATACAGACAAATACACAGATGAACAGACTGTCAGACAGACAAAAGGACAGGCCATCATATACAGAGTGTCAGAAGCAAAACAGAGGGATGGAGAGGTACACAGACAGACAGAGAGAGAGAGAGAGAGAGAGAGAGAGAGAGAGAGAGAGAGGGAGATGCGGAAAGGCAGACCAACAGACAATATTGATTGATTGATTGATATGGGTACTTGTATAGTGCCTATCCTCGGTCAGAGACCAAGTTCTAAGTGCTTTACAAACACGGGGTCATTTGAACAACAGGCTGCCTACCTGGGTGTTAACGTGCGTATTTGATTTTCTGCGTTCTTATACACACGAAAGGGGTTCAGGCACTAGCAGGTCTGCACATATGTTGACCTGGGAGATCGAAAAAATCTCCACCCTTTACCCGCCTGGCGCCATCACCGACATTCGAACCCGGGACCCTCAGATTGAAAGTCCAACGCTTTTACCACTCGGCTATTGCGCCCGTCACGTGTACCTATCCGGATGGATTTCTGCAGCAAAATTTCGCCAGAGGACAACACTCTCGTTGCCAAGGGTTCTCAGTGCCTCAAATGCGTGCTGCAAACGGGACCTCGGTTTATCGGCTTTCTTTCCCGAATGACTGGAGGCTCAGTTTGATTTTCAAGTCAAACTTCGGAGAAAGGGCGATATCGGACGAGAAACAGAGACAGACAGACACAGCCTCTGACACAGAGTTAGAAACAGATAAAGAAACAGAAACAGAGAGCCAGACTGACAGACATATTGATAGGGAGGGAGAAACACACACACGCGCACACGCGCACGGACAGACACACACACACACACACACACACACACACACACACACACACACGCACACACACACACACACACAGATAGAGAGAGAGAGAGAAAGAGAGAAAGAGAGAGAGAACTCAGGCCTGTTCTTCCAATCTGACCTGAGAGACAGAGACAGAGACAGAGAGAGACAGACAGACAGACAGAGACAGACAGATAGAGACAGATAGACAGACAGACAGAGAGGTAGAGAGGCAGAGAGACACAGAGACAGACGGACTCAGAGACAGAGAGAATCCCTTGTACTTTTGACAAGAGAGATCTGTTAGCACAAGCCCACACGCAGCCCCATTCGAGTGTCGCTTTTACGCCTGCACGCTTGTTGCCAGCAGCGCAGTGTTTACATTCTTCTTCTGCTTCTTCTTCCTCCCCCCTCCTCTTCTTCTTCTTCCTCCTCCCCCCTCCTCTGCTTCTTCTTCCTCCTTCCCCCTCCTCTGCTTCTTCTTCTTCCTCCTCCCTCCTCTGCTTCTTCCTCCTCCCTCCTCTGCTTCTTCTTCCTCCTCCCCGTCCTCTGCTTCTTCTTCTTCCTCCTCCCTCCTCTGCTTCTTCCTCCTCCCTCCTCTGCTTCTTCTTCCTCCTCCCCGTCCTCTGCTTCTTCCTCCTCCCTCCTCTGCTTCTTCCTCCCCCCCCCTCCTCTGCTTCTTCCTCCTCCCCCATCCTCTGCTTCTTCTTCCTCCTCCCCCTCCTCTGCTTCTTCTTCCTCCTCCCCCTCCTCTTCCTCCTCCCCCTCCTCTGCTTCTTCTTCCTCCTCTCCCCTCCTCTGCTTCTTCTTCCTCCTCCCCCCTCCTCTGCTTCTTCTTCCTCCTCCCCCCTCCTCTGCTTCTTCCTCCTCCCTCCTCTGCTTCTTCTTCCTCCTCCCCCCTCCTCTGCTTCTTCTTCCTCCTCTCCCCTCCTCTGCTTCTTCCTCCTCCCTCCTCTGCTTCTTCTTCCTCCTCCTCCCTCCTCTGCTTCTTCTTTTTCTTCTTCCTCCCCGCTCCTTGCTTCTTCCTCCTCTCCCCTCCTCTGCTTCTTCTTCTTCCTCCTCCCCCCTCCTCTGCTTCTTCTTCCTCCCCCTCCTCTGCTTCTTCCTCCTCCCCCTCCTCTGCTTCTTCCTCCTCCCCATCCTCTGCTTCTTCCTCCTCCCCCCTCCTCTGCTTCTTCTTCGTCCGCCCCCTCCTCTGCTTCTTCCTCCTCCCCCCTCCTCTGCTTCTTCCTCCTCCCTCCTCTGCTTCTTCTTCTTCCTCCTCCCCCTCCTCTGCTTCTTCTTCCTCCTCCCCCATCCTCTGCTTCTTCTTCCTCCTCCCCCATCCTCTGCTTCTTCTTCTTCCTCCTCCCTCCTCTGCTTCTTCTTCTTCCTCCTCCCTCCTCTGCTTCTTCTTCCCCCCTCTTCTGCTTCTTCCTCCTCCCTCCTCTGCTTCTTCCTCCTCCCTCCTCTGCTTCTTCTTCTTCCTCCCCCTCCTCTTCCTCCTCCCCCTCCTCTGCTTCTTCTTCCTCCTCCCTCCTCTGCTTCTTCTTCCTCCTCCCTCATCTGCTTCTTCTTCCTCCCCCCTCCTCTGCTTCTTCTTCCTCCCCCTCCTCTTCCTCCTCCCCCTCCTCTGCTTCTTCTTCCTCCTCCCTCCTCTGCTTCTTCTTCCTCCCCCCTCCTCTGCTTCTTCTTCTTCCTCCCCCTCCTCTTCCTCCTCCCCCTCCTCTTCCTCCCCCCTCCTCTGCTTCTTCCTCCGCCCTCCTCTGCTTCTTCCTCCGCCCTCCTCTGCTTCTTCTTCTTCTTCCTCCCGCATTCTCAGTCATCAACACCATGGTACATCGTTTGTCCTATAGTGTCACAACTGTACAAACACCTTCTTCGTGTGTAAACTTTAAGCCTCGTGCTTTCTCAGTTTCTGGCTTCCCCCCACTGTCTAACTTTCAGAGCTGAAGCCCCTTGAGTGACTGAAAAGGGATCAGTATGGCACGAACTGTATGTGCAGTTAAAACTTTTTGGGGGTACTCTTTAAGTACTGGCTTTGCTAGCCCAACGCTCAGCTTATATCACAGACTGACATAAGCTTACAGTTAGGCCAACAGCAACGTGAGAGCTGTATGGTCAATGGTTTCTCCATTGCAATGGGAAGTCATTTACAGCTTAGTCTTTCGTGAATTATGACTCTCAAACTAGGAGCAGCATTGCTCTGGCTCTTAGTGCCGCAGCCTTGGGGGGCTGGTTGGCCTTAATCCTTTCACCGCCAGTCAATTTAGAGTGCAAAATTCCCTTGTGCTATAAACACAGAAAAGATGATGTCTAAGAATAGCTTGGGATTCCCTCTGTGATGTGTGGAAAATACGGCCTGTCCTACCACCGAACATAAAGAGCAGTAGGTTCATGGATAACAGACCCATGATCTGGTCACCCTTCTGTGACATGGGTCCTTTACCTAGCTGCTGCATAAATACGAGCCTGGCAGTGAAAGAGTTAAGGGAACCATCCCGACGCCGACTGTCCTAAAACCCTCTTGGCCAAGAGAGTGGGGATGTGACTTGGGCGAGATGTTCTCTACTACAATCAAATTCTATCCCAGATAATTGGGACAGCAGTTGCCTCATCTGCTGTTCTGATAGTCATAGTATATATATATATATATATATATATATATATATATATATATATATATATGATGGTCAGTCGTGTCCGACTATGACCATCAGAACAGCAGAGGAGGCAACTGCTGTTCCGACTATTTGGGCTAGAATTTGATTATAATGGAGAGTGTCTTGCCCATGTACATCCCCACTCTCTCGGCCAAGAGGGTTTTAGGACAGTCGGCGTTGGGATGGTTCCCAAAGGCCAACTAGCCCACAAGGCTGCAGCACTAAGAGCCAGTGCAATTTTGCCTCCTAGTTTGAGAGTCATAGTCCTTCACAAAAGACTAAGCTGTAAATGGTTTCCCATTGACTGGAGAAACCATTGATAATACAGCTCTCACTTTGCTGTTGGCCCAAATGTAAACTTATGTCAATCTGTGATATAAGCGGAGTGTTGGGCCAGATACATACATACATACATAGATACATAAATACATACACTGGTTTTGCTGAACAAACGTATTGCAGTCTCAAGAGGAAGAAATCCAAATAAACGATGGTGACTGACTTCCTGACCTGTGAGCCACACACTACCTTTGGTGAGCTGTCTTAGAGAAGAAAACAGAAGTAGGACAATGGCTTGTGACATGGGTTATTTGTGAGACTTCGAAACTGAACTTGTTAGTTTCAATGAGACATCAAAGCGTGCGAACTGATCCATATTCGCTACACCACTCACAGCTACAGGGAAATAAAGCAAATGCCTGACTTACACATAAACCCAATGTGTCAGTACAGTCTATGTATTGTATTGTATTGCATTGCATTGTATTGCATTGTACTGTATTGTATTGTATCGCATTGTATTGCATTGTATTGCATTAGATTGCATTGCACTGTACTGTATTGCATTGCATTGTATTGCATTGTATTATATTGCATTATATTGCATTGCATTGTATTGTATTGCATTGTATTGCATTGTTTTATATTTCTTGCCACAACAGATTCTCCGTGTGAAATTCGAGATGCTTCGCTCTGGGAGAGCGCGTTGCCATAGTGCAGCGCCACCCATATGATTTTATTTTTCTGTCTGCAAGTTCACTTTGTGTCACTATCACCGAGGGTTTTTTTTTTTCTACAGAATGTTTTGCAAGGCACCGCCCTCGAAAGCCTTCCTGATGGTACAGAGGGAGAAGGGTAAGGGGGTGGAAGCAGGACTGTTTAGACAGGCAATATAGACAGACACTCACTTTGACACAAAGCTGTAGCTGTGAATGCTGTGCTGAAGGAACAGCTACAAGACATTCCATTTCGTTTGGAAGGAAGTAAAGCGGATTGCTCATATGGCACCTTCCACTTGGAGCCACCTTTTTCTCCTTCTATTCGACACTTCGTTATTGTCATCTTTCCCTTCATCTTCTTTTTTTTCTTCTTGCTCGTGTTCGTATTCTTTTTTAAAATTCTTTTTGTCATTGTTGTCGTAATTGTCGTGGTTGTTGTTGTTGCTGTTGTTGTTGTTGTTGTTATTGTTATTCTTCTTCTTCTTCTTCTTTATCTTCAGCTTCTCCTTCTTCTTCTGAAAAATTGAATGTATGTGGGATCGTGCCAGCAAATGAACAGTAAGTGCGTGTGTGTATTTGTATGTGTTTGAGTGTGTGGGCGTGAATGTGTATGTATGTCTTTGTTTGCTTGTTTTATAATTTTGCGTGCGTGCGCGCGCACGCGTGTGTGTGTGTGTGTAAGTACGTACCTACATGTAATGTACCATATGTTCTTTTCATCGCTTTGTTACCTTTAATAGACTATTCCAGTAACTATTCTTATTTGTCGTTCTTATTATTTTATTTTATTTCATTTTATTTCTTTATTTTTATGTTTTCTGTCATTCTTTATTTTTATGTTTTGTGTCGTTAAATGGGCAGAATTGTAAAAAGGCCTTTACTGTGCCTAATTCTTTACCCATTAAAGATTCAATCAATCAATCAATCTTCTCTGAAGAGTCATAGGGGTGCAGCGTACAGAAGAACTGTTCACCAGATTCTTTCAGGTCTATCAATCGTGTGTCGACGTTTACAACTGTCAAAACTGTCCTTTTCAATTACACCTCAGTTGTTCTTTCTTCCCTTACTTGCACCCTTTTCAGTAATGTCTCCCTTTCTCCATCCCCCTTTCTTTAGCAGCCACCACACCAGTTCAGTGGTATTACTCCCACGGTACTCACCCCGAGTCTCCCATACACAGCCGCAAACAACTTCGCCTAGTATACCGAAGTCGCAGCACCAGCAGTCGAGAGGAAGCTATGGGTATTCGGTCGCCAGGAGGCCACACATCAGAGGAAACCCTGCGCTGCAGCGAGAGTCACTTTGATGATGTTTTTTTTAGTACTGCCTGTTCTGATTCATCATAGACATGAGTCCACCTATGACAATCGATCGCTGGTTGCAGAGCCAGACTGGGCGCGGAATCTTGTGCAGAGACAAATCAAAGCGCTTTCGCACCAGTCACTCACACGCATGCATAACTCTAAAACTGTAGAAACTAAAGACAAGGAAGAGCAGGCAAGGGAGGCTATTTTGGGAAGAGGTGGGTTTTAAGGCCAGACTTGAAAGAGCTGAGTGTGGAGACTTGACGAAGCGAAAGAGGAAGTTCATTCCAATCGCAAGGTCCAGAGACAGAGAAAGAACAGCGGCCAACAGTCGAGTGTTTGAATCTGGGCATGCGTAAACAGAGTGGATCCGAAGCCGATCGTAGTGAGCGAGTGAACATGTCGACATTGATAACTTTGACAGGAACCCCTGCTCTCATGGTGACCTCAGTTTCGATACCTCTCCACTTCCGTGCTTGGGGTGAGTCCTGTCAATGTCGTCAGTATCGGCAGATTCGTGGGGGGCTGTTGTTTGAGGGACGTGGTGGCGGTCTCCACTCTGGGCGGGACGCTCACTCAGTCTGGCTCCGCGACTAAGCCATTATTGTCGTTAGTAGGGGGCTTAGTAGGTGGTGTCCTCAGTACGTTAAAATAGAACAGGCACCACTGAACACCACCGAAGTGACTCAGCAGCAGTGCAGGGTCTCCTCTGGTGTGTGGGCTCCTGGCGACCTAACATCGATGGTTCCCTGTGGACTGCCGACTCTGGAACTGCGACGGACGAACCCGGGTGTGGCCGTGTATGGGGGAATCTAAATGAGCGGCGTGGGAGTAATGCCACTGAAACGAAGCAGATGATGGAGAAGAAAAAAAAAAACTTTGGCAGGAACACACCATGAGATCAGCATGAGACAAGGGTGAAAAGGCCACAGAGTTCGGGTTTGTTTTGTTTTGTTCTGATGGTGGGTTGACCTCATCAATCACCCCCGGACCCACAGCCACCGATCTTCCATCTGATATTTGAAGCCATGGTCATCTTCGAATCCTAATAACGAACATCATCATCGGGTTTGTGACCACGTGATAAGGCTGTACCCAACGCTTCGCCATGATATCAACATGAGAGAAGGGTATAAAGGCAACCCATGTCAGTTTTTGTTTGCTTTTTTTAATATTTGAAAATGAATGATAATGATGAACAATGGAACTATGGACGTCTAATTAGGTTCGTGATAAGGCTGTACTCTACGCTTCCTTTCGTGATTTGATTCGATGTCAGCCTGGTTTGTGTCGTACGGACAACTGCAGTGTTGGTCCTGAAGTTTGAACACCACTCCCCCCCCCCTCCCCGAAGTCCTTAAGTGGATGATGACCAGCATATGTGGTGGCCTCGGTCTTCCCATTTGTACCAACAGCACAGTCGCTTTTTGACGCTTTGACGCTTTGATGTTTTGCTGTCACTGACTGTACAGTCCTTGTGACAGGGGGGAACAATACATTATCAGGAGACATAAGATCAAACAAAGAAACATAATATAAATCAACATTCTCATCACACACACAAATAATGCATATACCGAAAATGGGACAAACATAAATCAGCTGATCACTTTGGTCAGCTCGACCATCCAAAACGAACAAATATTTTTGCATACACATGCACACAATCATGTGTATCTATCAAGTTATCATCAAATAATAATTTATGTCCTATAATAGTTTTTTTTTTCCATAAATGAATAATAGCAGTCACGGCGTAATTTTGTAAGTTTGCTTTTTGTTTTGCTTTACTCATATTTGTACATCTAAACTTCTGTTTATCATTTCCTTTCGAAAATCCTATGCTTCTGAAATATATTTAGCAAATGATTTTATGATGTCTTCATCATTCGATCTGAGCAGCATTGTCATATCTTCTTTTTACTGCATCCTTTTAAAAAAGAATACATTTTTTACGAATAAAATCATAAGATTTGCACTGAAACACAAAATGATTTTCATCATCAGTAGCTGAGTTACATATTGGACAGGGAGACTGTGTTACTGTGCCAGTTTCAAACCATCTTTTATTGGCATTAAAGCCAAGTGTTCTTAGTCTAAATTTGGTCTAGGTTTGTTCTGTGCCACCTGTTTGATATTATCATAATAATTTTTTTTCTGTTTGGAATATACTTTTAAATGAACAGCACAGTCGATACACAGAGTGTGTCTGGGCCATCGATAAACACGTTTTTTTCCCTGAAGATCTCTGTCCCTCTCCCCCCACTTAAATGAAAAAAGAGAAAAGAGAAAAAAAAGAATAAAAAAAGAAATAATGAGTTTTTGAATTTTTTTTCTCGTACATTCATATAATAATACATCAAATAAAAATGTAACAGAAAAAAATACAAAAAAGACAGACAGACAGACAGACAAACGCTCAGAGGCAGCTTAAAAGGGATTAAAAACAACCTGTTCGCAACCACTCTCTCGTCGCAAATCTCCTTGAAATGATTTGCACCCAACCTTAAGCTGACACAAAACCCTGTGCACTGCCAGTGAAAAACAACGAAAACAAAGAGAAAGAAAGAATGAATGAATAAATGAAAGAAAGAGAGAAAGACAGACAGACAGAGAGAGACAGAGAAAGAGAGAGAGAGAGAGACAGACAGACAGAGACCAAGAGAGACATAGGGAGAGAGAGAGACAGAGACGAAGAGACACAGAGAAAGAGAGACAGAGAGACAGACAGAGAGATTCAGACAGACAGAAAACACACACACACACACACACACACACACACACACACACACACACACACACACACACACACACACACAGACAAACAGACAGACAGACGGACAGACAGAGACAGAGAGACAAGGACAGACAGAAAGAGAGACAGATAGACACTCACACACACACACACACACACACACACACACACACACACACACACACACACACACACACACACACACACACACACACACAGGGGTGTGGGGGAGCAGACAGAGAGAGAGTTTATGTGTGTGTGGTGGGGTGGGGAGAAAGAGAGATGAAGAGAGACAGAGACAGACGGACAGAGACAGAGAGAGACAAGGACAGACAGAAAGAGAGACAGATAGACACTCACACACACACAACACACACACACACACACACACACACACACACACACACACACACACACACACACACGGGGGGGGGGGGGGGGGGCGGGGGGAGCAGACTGAGAGAGAGGGGGAGAGAGAGTTTATGTGTGTGTGGTGGGGTGGGGAGAAAGAGAGATGAAGAGAGACAGAGACAGACGGACAGACAGATAGACAGAGTTTATGTGTGTGTTGTGGGGTGGGGGAGAAAGAGAGATGGAGAGAAAGCAGAGAGAGAGAGAGAGAGAGAGAGAGAGAGAGAGAGAGAGAGAGAGAGAGATTCAAACAGACAGAAAAACACAGAGAGATAGACACAGAGAGAGAGAGAGAGAGAGAGAGAGAGGCAGAGACATAGAGACAGACAGACAGAGAGAGACAGACAGACAGACAGACAGACAGACAGACAGAGAGAGAGAGATTCAGACAGAAAAGCACAGAAAGAGAGCGAGTGAGAGAGAGAGGCAGAGACAGAGAGACAGAGACAGACAGACAGACAGACACACACACACACACACACACACACAGATTCAGACAGACAGAAAAGCACAGAGAGAGAGAGAGAGAGAGAGAGAGAGAGAGAGAGAGAAACAGAGACAGAGACAGAGAGGCAGAGAAAGAGACAGACAGACAGACAGGCAGACAGACATACAGAAATAGAGAGAGAGGGAGAGAAAGAGAGAGAGGGAGAGACAGACAGACAGATAGACAGGTAGACAGACAGACAGAGTCAGGGAGACTGACAAAAAGAAGGAGAGAAAGAGAAAGAGAGAGGGGGAGAAAGAGAAAGAGACAGACAAACTAACAGACAGACAGACATACATGGACAGAAAGGGAAAGACATAATTGAACTGAATTGAACTGAATTGAATTACTTTATATAACTAATGGCCAAACTAGTTGACAAAAACAGAGAGGGGTGGAGATGAAAGTATCCTTCTTGAGACAATTAAGTCTGGCAGGCAGGCAGACAGACAGACAGACAAACAGACAGATGAAACAGATGAAGGGAGAGAGAGAGAGAGAGAGAGAGAGAGAGAGAGAGAGAGAGAGAGAGAGAGAGAGAGAGAGAGACAAGACAAAGACAAAATCTTTATTAGCGAGGGTAATAGATAAGCAAGTAACATGCTTTTTTACATCCAGCCCTCGCCCTGAAGAGGGAATAAAGCTAAGAGAGAGAGAGAGAGAGAGAGAGAGAGAGAGAGAGAGAGAGAGAAAGTGTGTGAGAGAGAGAGAGAGAGAGAGAGAGAGTGTGTGTGTGTGTGTGTGTGTGTGTGTGAGAGAGAGAGAGAGAGAGAGAGAGAGAGAGAGAGAGAGAGAGAGAGAGAGAGAGAGAGAGTTAAGATTCAGATGGTTTAATGTGTTTCGGCCATAGACATACACATACATGAGGGAAGGGTGGAAGAGGGAATGGGTAATCCAACTCTCTCTCTCTTTCTGTGTGTGTGTGTGTGTGTGTGTGTGTGTGTGTGTGTGTGGTGTGTGTGTGTGTGTGTGTGTGTGTGTGTGTGTGTGTGTGTGTGTGTTTGAGCGAGCGAGCGAGCGAGCAAGAATGCGAGCGAGCGAGAGAGAGACAGAGACAGAGAGAGTCTGTCATGAGGCAATTATTACAGATGTGAAATCTCTCACCAACGAAGAGATGTGGTCATTTCAATTATTGTTGTTCTTTTGAATAGTTCGTTTGCTTTGCTTGTTTCACTTAAAAGAAATACGATTTTGTGAAAACTGCATTTTTTTTTCTTTCCATCATCATCGAAATGATGATGATGATGATGATGATGATGATGGTTATCATCATCATCGTCATCATCATACTCGTCGTCGTCGTTGCTGTCGTCGCCGTTGCAGTTTTTAAAAATGTTTATTTGTTGTATGTGTTTTCAGTGGACATGGTGTAGCAATCTGGCAATGTTTTACGTCACTTGGAGTGATGGTCTAACGCGTCCGCGTAGGAAGCGAGAGAATCTGAGCGCGCTGGTTCGAATCACGGCTCAGCCGCCGATATTTTCTCCCCCTCCACTAGGCCTTGAGTGGTGGTCTGGACGCTAGTCATTCGGATGAGACGATAAACCGAGGTCCCGTGTGCAGCATGCACTTAACGCACGTAAAAGAACCCACGGCAACAATAGGGTTGTTCCTGGCAAAATTCTGTAGAAAAATCCACTTCGATAGGAAAAAAAACAAATAAAACTGCACGCAGGAAAAAAAAAAAAAAAAAAAAAAGGGTGGCGCTGTAGTATATCGACGCGCTCTCCCTGGGGAGAGCAACTCGAATTTCACACAGAGAAATCTGTTGTGATAAAAAGAAATACAAATACAAATACCTTGAAACTCATCATCGTCACCACCACTTATCATTATCCTCATTCTTATCGTCCTCACAGTCATCATCATTATATTATCTGCATCATGATTATTCATAAAAAGAGTTCCACCATCAGGACCATGATCATTGTCATCATCAGCAGCAGAGCAGTTTCATCGATCGCATTACTTTAGGATTGACCGTCCTAAAAAACTGACCCCAGACATGCGCGCTCACGGGAATTAGTCTCTCTCTCTCTCTCTCTCTCTCTCTCTCTCTCTCACACACACACACACACACACACACACACACACACACACTTCGCACTGTGGAGTATCTTCAAATGAGTGGGTAGACCAAGCAGCTAGAAGAGCAGCACGTAATTTCGAAAGCGCAATACAACTTGACATCCAGTTAGATGTACATAAATGCATTAGTTGTATAGAAAATGTATCTAGAAATCGATTAAAAAAATTACTTATAGATTCAAATAATCAATATTACCAATGTTGTGTAAACACAAAGAATGCAGCTAATCCCAAACATTTTCTAAATTTGACACCAGCAGCACATTCAAGACAAATTACAAGTCTAATGTATATAATTCGTTTAAATGCCTTTCGTACAAAAATTTCTAAAAATATAAAATGTATATGCGGTAAGCAAATAACTGTAAGCCATCTACTCATTCATTGTCCGAGCATAAGACAGTTAATTCCAAAAGATGTAGTTGATGACTTTTCTTCCAATATTTCATTAACCACTGAAAATATTTTGAATGATTATTCATTGCTTAGAATGTTTTCGGAAATTTTAAACTCCAGTCCAGTTGGTATCCTCCTTTGATGTATTATAATTAATGTTGTTATTTATATTTACATTGTTGTAAGTTAATGCTTGTTGATATGCATATACATATTTTCCTTCCCATGACACCTCATTCAATACACACACAATATCTTTAGACTTTTTCTTATAATATACTTTTCCTCTGATACATACCAAGAACACCTTTTTACACTAATATTCACATGCTTTCCCTTTCCTTTATCCACTACTTTACTTCTTTCCGTCTAAAACACTTATAGTGAATAGACGTTAAACTGAAGTAAACACACACACACACACACACACACACACACACACACACACACCACTGATAGTGGGGGTGGAGGGGGGGGGGGGGGGGAGGGGCTGCGGGAGGGTATAGGGGCGGTATGATTATGACAATGGCGTTTTTCGTTATTGTTGTTCTTGAACCCATGAATGAGATCATCTCGTGTCTGATGACGCGAAGTTAAAAAAAAGGGGGAAAAAAGAAAGAAAAAAAAAAAGAAGAAGTAAAAGTGGGGAGCACTGTTATTAGGGGAGGTAAATGGGGAAACTACCATGGCGAAAAGGACGGAGCAGGGGTGTGGGGGTGAGGGATGAAGATGAAGAGGCGCTGGCGTGTGTGCGTTGGGAGGGGGGGGAGGGGGGGAGGGGGGGGAGGAGGGATGGACCGGGGGGGGGGGGAGGCTTGAGAAATAAGGATGCTAAAGTGTACTTATTCTTCATCTTCCATGAAGCCATATCTCAGTGATCTTTATCGAGCCTTGCCATGTTGAAAGTTAGAGTGGGGGGCACGGTTATTAGGGGGAGTAAATGAGGATATAACCATGGCGAGGAAGATGGAGCAGGGAGTTGGGGGTGGCGTGGGAATCAAGTGGCGCTAGTGTGTGTGTGTGTGTGTGTGTGTGTGTGTGTGTGAGAAGGCTGGAGAAATAAGGATGGCAAAGTGTATTGATTCTTCTTTCGTGATGCCATTTCCCATATATCAGTGGTCTTTTTCGGGCCTTGCTATTATGACATGCTCGATGTCAACTGGTTTATTACACAAGGCAGTTTCGCTTGTCTAATTCTGCTTGTGGTGCGCTCCACTGGGTAGGATTGATAATGATGATAATGATGATTATGATAATGATGGTGATAACGAAGACTGATGATATTGATGAGGCTGCTGTTGCTTCTGCTGCTGCTGCTGCTGATGATGGTGGTGGTGGTGGTGGTGAGAGTAATAATTATGACGATTATGAGAAAGTTGGTGATTGCAACTAACTGTTAGCGTGCTTCATGCAATAGAAATATTAAGATACGAAAAATAACAACAAATAAAGAAAACAGAAAGAGGAAGAGAATAGGAAACCGTCATGCATGTTGTGTGGCACTGTTAATCTTCTTCTTTTTTCAATTCCGGTGTCACACACACACACACACACACACACACACACACACACACACACACACACACACACACACACACACACACACACACACACACACACACACACACACACACACACACACACACACACACACACACACACACACACACACACACACACTTACTTTTTTATGCAGTTCATTCTTTCTGGGTTGGTCGGGTGCTATTTCTCGGTCACTCGTATTTGCGAGAGGACTTTTACGTGTGTGACCGCTTTTTTTCCACGCCATAATGGCAGCAAAACACCGTTTTCTCCGGGTGCGTATGCTGGGTATCTTCATGTTTCCATAACCCGCCGAACGCTGACATGGGTTACTGGATCTTTGAAGGGCGTATCTTGTGATCGTTTGCACGGGTAGCTACACACACACACACACACACACACACACACACACACACACACACACACACACACACACACACACACACACACACACATATATATATATATATATATATATATATATATATATATATATATATATATATGATAATAATGATTATAGTTTATTCGTATTGCGCCTTTCATCAAATACAGTAATGCTTAAGGCACAGTACACGAGTAAAATAACACTCTCTTCACAAAAATCACAACCACATGTAAAAATATGAATACACACACACACACACACACACACACACACACACACACACACACACACACACACACACACACACACACACACACATATATATATATATATATATATATATATATATATATATATATGTGTGTGTGTGTGTGTGTGTGTGTGTGTGTGTGTGTGTGTGTGTGTGTGTATTCATACACAAAGAGATTAGACACGAGGTGATCTGCACATTGTCAGGTTGGCTGTGGACGCGGGTGGTGGGGACGAACTACGCCATTGGTCAGTGCCATACTACACACAGTTAGAAGCGGGTTACGACCATACCAGGCTCTTCCGTCCGAGCAATGCAACTGGCGCCAGGGATCTTGTCATTCCGCTGTCGTGTCTGTCTTCGCCATTGAACTCTTAGATTAACTGCTGAATTTTGGTGGAGGGGATCAGTGCAGGGCGACTCTAAAGCGCAATGACTACTTTTTGTATACATGTGTTAGTGGCGTAACTGATTTTTGCTGGAACAAAAGTAATTCTCCAGGAAGAAGAGTGGAAGAAGTCTAAATTTGGACACCACATTGAAACGGAAACTACTGTTTAAAAAGGTTTAAACACATTGAATGCATTTTTTTTCTAATTAAAAAAACAACAAAAACCAAAAAAACAACACAAAAAATGTAAATTTTGACTCTGTACTCACGTATATCATGTTACCGTAGAAAATGGAAAAACAGAAGCGTATATTCCATAACATCTGCTGGTTTTTATCGCCATATATCGGGTGTAAAACTGCCTCTGAGGACATGCAATCATTTGTTGTTTTTTTCCAAACAGTTCGCGGGACGGGGTGTAAATTCTACGGGGAAACGTCAGCTGAGACTTGGAAGTGTGTTGTTTTTTTTCTCTGTTATATGAAACAATGTTAGGGACGTTAAGAAGATTAAAAAAAAAAGGACAATAAATAAAAAGACCAAGGAAAATTCCAAGACCATCGTGTCAGAACCACACTGTCGTCTGGGCTGGATGCATGGGAGACGGGAAAAGGGGTGTCACACAAAAGTGGCTTTAAGCAAAGTAGCACAATGGTCAAGACGCTTTTCATCTACGAAAGATCCTCGGCATAAAGTGGCAAGACAGGGTCTCCAACCTCCAGGTCCTAGAGAGGAGCGGCCTGCCCAGCATCGAAAGCCTGCTGATCCAGTGCCAGCTACGCTGGACAGGAAACGTTGTCCGTATGACAGACAGCAGGATCCCGAAGATGCTCTTGTATGGCCAGCTGAAGGAAGGCCACCGCGAACTTGAAAGACCCTGCAAGCACTTCAAGGACACCTTGAAGACAAACCTCAAAGCCTGTGACATAGACCGCGCTTCCTGGGAAACTGATGCCTTTGACCGTGGTGTATCGTACATTGATTCGTCCGAAC
>NC_134876.1:78996173-79003673 GCF_041734735.1 Babylonia areolata | reverse complement strand
CAGAGGAGACCTTGCACCGATGCTTACTCATTTTTATTCATTTATTTATTTGTGTGTGTATATATATATATATATATATATATATATATATATATATATATATATATATGTGTGTGTGTGTGTGTGTGTGTGTGTGTGTGTGTGTGTGTGTGCCTGTTCAGATTCAATACACACAGGACACTAAAGCCACAATCGTTCAGTCGAAAATCCAGACTGTGTGAACGTCCCCTCTGTACTGGAGACCACCACAATGTTCTTCAAACGACAAACCCCACCTGAATCTGCTAGCAACAAACACATTGACAGCACCTCACCTCAAACATGGATGACAACTGAAGACACCATGAGAACAGGGCATCAAAGGCCACAGAATACGAGACTTTTTAAAATTTTTTTATCTACATTGAAGAAGACTGATGATCAGGAAGATGACGATGCTGTTATGGAAACCTGCTTAAGTTTGGGACCAATATGTCACAGCTGAACTTTCACGCTTCCACTTTGGTTTCTTGATTGAATGGGTGGTTCGTTTGCCAGTGTCTGTATCCTGGCTGAGATGTATTAGCTTGTATGCAAGGTTGCTGTTATCATGCACATCTTCTCGGTCTTCCGTTCTGGTTTAATCCTCCTCCTCCTCCTCCTCCTCATTATGCCATAACCATCACTGCCACCGATATCAGGATAGCTTAAGAAACTTGTCGCTTTTCCTCCCTTCTCGATTCATAACACGGATTTAAAAAAAGAATAAACCCCTGAAAACGGAGTATGGTTGCCTACATGGCAGGGAAAAAACGGTTAATACACGTTAAAACCCACTTGTGTACATTCGAGTGAACGTGGGAGCTGCAGCCCACGAACGCAGAAGAAAAAAAAAAAAAAGAATATACGTCCATGCAAACACACACTCATACTTTCTCCCCTTCTCAAACAGATGTTTCACTGTTGTGGATGAGGTAGCACATGGTGGTTTAAAAGAAAACTATGTGTAGAATAATGTTTGTAGATAGTTGAATATTTAGCATTGTTTATAGATAACTATGGCTCTTTATATGTGTTCTATATATGCATCAAATAATACTAAAACAACTTATAACACATACAGAAAGACATACACAGATAAATACATACTCAACACTCACACACAGTTTGTGTTAAAAATCACTTCGAGAGAACTGGGTGTAGAACAAGTGTGTGATCATCACCGATTTGTTTTACTCCATTTCCTACTTCTTTGGTTACCTTTTATACACTAGTCTAAACCCCTTGTATGTGTGAAGACAAAGACATACAAGAGTACAGTCGACGCAGTTTCCTCCAAAAAACAAACAAACAAAAAAAACAAAAAAAAAAACAACCCAAAAAACCAGCAAAAAACGGAGAATCAACCTTGCTGGGTGTGAACCCCTCCTCAGCGATCGTTCTAACTCTCAGCTGATCCTGAACGGTTCGTCTTCATACAATGCCATCTAATCAAACCACCAACACCATAATTTCAAGGTGAACACTCCCCCCCCCCCCCCCCTCCATCACATTCTGCATGGTTTATTCACTTCATTTCTTAACATTTCCCGTTTGTTATAAATGCATTATCACACATTGGGTCTCTATTAATTCAGAACAATTTATATTAAAAAAAAAAATATTCATAGTTTGATAATTGTTTAACCAATCGGGAAAAAAAAATTATTCGATCATTTTGTACGACAAACTGATTCAAAATTGACTCACCTTCTTTCTCTCTCTGTGTCTAACTTAGTGGATGAACACAAAGTTTATATGTCACCCCACAAGAATGGCTCCAAATCAATACTGAAACTGACATATAAACTACAGCATGTACATCATGCACACATATATAAGACTTGACAAAAGACAACACAACACCAACACGTTCCAAGCAATGAGACAATACAACAACACACAATATAGTAAAAAAAAAAAACAAACAAACAAAAACAAACAAACAAACAAACAAAAAAACAACAACAACAAAACACCCACCTGATATTGTCCTAAAATGATGTGACACTTTGTTATCGCAGGATATCAAAAATGAATTAGAAAATAATATTAACAAGACTGGGAAGAGGGAGGAAGAACATGCTCATAATTTTGTGGTTATCACACAGTTATACTCTGTTTTTTTTCAGCATGGACAGTATTGTCACATCCTATTCTCTCAAAGTGATTATTAGCATAAACTGTTCATATATACTGGCGTGTGTGTGTGTGTGTGTGTGTGTGTGTGTGTGTGTGTGTGTTAGTCGTTTAAGTATCATTTCATGTCATTTGATGTATGGGTATTACACACAGGAAGAGCGTTTGGTATCTATGAACAATACTACACGTATGACTAACTAAAAACGTTTTTCCGTACATTGTCTCCTTTTGCGTTTTATTCCAAAGCACCATGTGCCTCCCCAGTCTGCGACAGTTTAATATATATATTTGAGAGGGGCACAGAGAGAGAGAGAGAGAGATGGGAGGGGGGGGGGCAGACATTCAAACAGATATGCAGGCAGACAGAGGGAGACAGAGATAGCAAAAGAGATACAGAGAGACAGTCAGGAAAACAGACAGACAGACAGACACATACAGACACACACACACACACAAACACACACACCGAGTGAAGGGGGGTAATTCTGAACCAGTTTGTTGTGCAGCATAATTATATAATTATTGTTTTTGTTTCAGCTGTTTAGAGTGATAACCTGGGAATTAACGAAAACATTTTACTGAATAGATACGGGCTTGTTGTATGAGAATAAAATTGTACAACATTGGATATGCAAAGAAATGAAGTAAATAAACAATGCAGAATTCGATTAGTGTACATCTTGAAATTTTGCTGTTGATTGTTTGGTTAGATAGCGTCGTACGAGGAAAGTTTGTCAAAATTCATTAAAAATTAGCACGATTATTGAGGGGACTACTTCTAAACTATCCTAATACTTGCTTTTTTGAGGAAAGTATGTTGATTGTCTTTCTGTATGTTCATAACATTAACGCATTCAAATAAATTAGGACAATGAAGAAGAGAATTGAACGGTGATCGACAGCCTGTATGATGCTGGAACGGGTGGTTAGAAAGAAGAAGTTGGTAAGAAAGTGAGAGATAAAAGAGGAAAAAGTATAGAGGATGAGGGTCATTAGAAGGCAAGAGATAATAGAAAACAATAATATGAATAAGCGAAGAGAGGGGCGCAGAAACGAGTTGTAATGGGGAGCTTACATGGTGACGATGAAGTAGGGAGGAAGCTAACAAAGTTTTGGGGTAGTATATTAGTGACGGTGTATGAGATAGGATAGTAGGAAGTAAGGACGAGTGGAGAGTAGAGTGGGTAGATTTGGGTTTTTCTGGTCTTCTTTAAATGGAAAATCTTAGCATCACAATATGCGATGCCACAATCTGCATCCCCATTTCTCAATCCTAGGCCTGACTAAGCGCGTTGGGTTACGCTGCTGGTCAGGCATCTGCTTGGCAGATGTGGTGTAGCGTATATGGGTTTGTCCGAACGCAGTGACGCCTCCTTGAGCTACTGATACTGATACAATCCTAGCTGCTGCCTCATTTTCTTTGCGTGTACCTGTTTTCACTGTCAGTCGTTGTCTGTCTTATTCTCTCTTTGTGGTGTGTGTCTCCCTTCTTGTCTCTATCCCTGTTACTCTGTCTGTCCCATAAACTCATTTTGTCTGTCTCAGTTTTAGTCTCCCTCTCTCGCTTTGACTCTCTCTGACTCTGTCTTCAACTGCAAGTGTCAGCAGACAATGTAAGCCTGGGTCAGAATAAGAATGGAGGATGATAAATGAAGTCTGACACCTAATTAAGGTCGGCGCCCACTTTCGGCCTATCAGGAAGCTGAATTATCTGGCTGATGGGTCTTAATTAGTGGCTTCTCTCACTCTCTCTCTCTTTCTATCTCTGTCTCTCCGTCTCTGTCTTTCTCTCCCCATTCCTTTTATCTCTCTCTTTGCTTTTTTAGCTTGTCTCTTTCGTTCAGCACAGCCAGAAATCGGATTAACGATGCGATTGTTTTTTGTTTTTTTTATGTGTCATTACAGATGCATGCGAAAGGTCTTACCGATCTATTTTACACACACACGCATACAGACACACACACACACACACGTGTGTGTGTGTGTGTGTGTGTGTGTGTGTGTGTGTAGATGCGTCTGCAATCTTGGCAACTCACATTCACAATAAATATCACACACACGCGCGGGAGCACGCACGAACGCACACACGAACACACACACACACACACACACACACGCACACATGCATAAACACCCCTACTCCCACATCGACCGCACGCACGCACGAACGCACACACATGAACACACACACACACACACACACACACACACACACACACACACACACACACACACACACACACACACATATGCATACATAAACACCCCTTCTCCCCCATCGACCGACACAAAATCAAATACCAATGCTAACACTGATGCTACTACAAACTTACTTGGGTTGGCTTGGATTGGAATTCAGGTACCTGGCCATCTGCCACGTGCTGAAGGTCCGCATGACGATGAGCATGGCCCGCCTGATCCTCGGGGTGGTCTGGCTGGTGGCCGCCACCATCATGGTGCCCTGGGCAGTGTTCTACCAGCAGCAGACCTTCAGTCTTCCGCACCAGGACATCCCCATCTGTGTGCAGGTGGTGTGTGTGTGTGTGTGTGTGTGTGTGTGTGTGTGTGTGTGTGTGTGTGTGTGTGTGTGTGTGTGTGTGTGTGTGCATTCCCGTTTGCCACATAATTAAATCATATTACAACCAATAACAACAAAACACAAAACGTTGCCCTAAAAGCAAAGCGAGAGAGATATTTTGTAAGCTTGAAAACGTCCACCATATTAACTAACCTGCATTGCCTCTTATACTGCTAACTATGTTTTCCCCAAAATGATATATTATGTACAGTCTAAGAACCAGTAATTTACTTATCATTCTTTGTGCTTCTTTAGGAAGAAGAATATGTGATCGTTTAAGGGTACTGTGAGCAAAGATTATATGTTAAAAAGTGTTGTATAGTGAAAGAACAGAATCTAAAAAAAAACAAAAAAAACAAAAAAAAACAAACGATGTTCACTAAACCAGCACACTGACACACTGTGGCTGTGGGCAGGCGTGGCCCAACTCCAGGCAGGCCGGGGAGTTCTTCCTGGGGGCCATCTTCCTCTTCTGCTACGCCCTGCCGCTGTCCTTCATCGTCTGCTGCTACTTTCTCATCGGCTGGCGGGTCTGGAACCGGGACGCCCCGGGGATCACCACGGAGCGCGGGGTCATCCAGAAGTCCAAGATCCGCGTGGTCAAGATGCTGGCCGTGGTGGTGCTGCTCTTCGCGCTCAGCTGGCTGCCGCTCTACGTCGTCAACCTCATCGTCTACTTCTTCAACCCTGGGGACCAGAGCCCCGAGATCCAGATCATCCACGACTCGGTCATCCCCGTGGCGCAGTGGCTGGGGACGTCCAACAGCTGCATGAACCCGCTGGTCTACTGCCTCTTCAGCAAGCGGATCCGGGAGAGGATCCGGCTGATGGTCACCTGCTCCTCTAGCCGCAGCGAGGCCCGCCGGGCCTTCCTGAGGTACTCCAGCACGCGCCACATGACGGTGGACTACTGTAACGGGCAGGTCAAGCTGGCCTTCCGGACCAACGTGTCGCCCAACAGGAGGGCCTTGCTGACGCCTGCTCACAGCTGTGGTGGTAGCGGCGGCGGCAAGGCGGCGGCAGTCCTGCCCCCCTCAGCCTTAGCCTTAGCCTCGACTTCCGGCGGGGATCCCCATGTGGAGGGCGTGGCGGCGCTCTCTTCTGACGCCTGCATCACCATCACGTGACCACGGCGTTTCCACACGTGGGACCACTCGGACTCTGTCAATACATGTGCTGTTGATGAACAGAGTCGCTGAATATGACATCGCATATAGATGTGCTGTTGATTGCACCAACGGTGATGCGTCTAAACAGTCGCTGAATATGACATCACATAGAGATGTGCTATTGCATCAAAAGCTATAAACAAAGTCGCTGGATTTGACATGACATAACACATAGATGTGCTTTTGATTGCACCAAAGGCGATGGATATGACATCACAGATAGATGTGCTGTTGATTGCACCAAAGGCGATGGATATGACATCACAGATAGATGTGCTGTTGATTGCATCAAAGGTGGTGGACAGAATCGCTAGATATGCCGTCACAAATAGATGTGCTATTGCATCAAGAGCAATGAACAGGGTCGCTGGATTCGACATCACGGATAGATGTGCTATTGCATTAATAGCGAATGGAGTCGCTAGATATTACATGGCGTATAGATGTGCTGTAGTATATAAAAAAAAAACCCAAAACCAAAACAAAACAAAAACAAAACAAACGATGAACAGGGTTGCTGGAAAAGACAACGCATCAAAAACGAGGGAAAAAACAACAACAACACACACACTAAAACAACAACTACAACACGATATCACACCAAAGATATCTGAACATATTAGCGGATTAAGACATCACATCCACAACAAAAAGAAAAAAACACACACAAAAACACCCACATCAAACCAGATACGATAATTTCATCCAAGAAGAAAGTGAATAGGGACGATGAACTACTAAACCACTGACACATATCAAACTGAATGATCATAGCACTAACATATGAAAAGAAGAAGAAGAAGAAAAAACAACAACAACAAAACCCCACAAAGAAACAATGCTTGGATATGTATGATACTGACGATACGTTTCCTATCATTGCCCACTTGCCAACGTTTTTTTTTTCTCCGGAAGTGGACAATATAAAGCCTATCACAGAATGATGGAGTGACTATTGCTTAAAAAAAAGAAAAGAAATGCAGTGCCGACATAAAAGGAGATCACATGATAATCTATGCTGCAAGTCCATGTTAATTTCGTTGCAGTGTCACAGGCTCTCGTCAGCAGGATTATACTCGAAGAACAAAGCACGTATACCTATACTGCGAGGGGAGCGAGCATTTCCTTTTTATGGTTGAAAAACAGGATTTCGTAAACAGACAGACTTGACACACTTCACAGATTTACGTACACAGGCCAATACAGTGAGCGAGAGAAAAATAATTCTTAGGGGAGACATATAGTAACAGTGAGGGGGACACACACACACACACACACACACACACACACAGAGAGAGAGAGAGAGAGAGAGAGAGAGAGAGACAGATAGACAAACAGAGAGAAAGAGAAAGAGAGAGTGAGAGAGCAGAGAGAGACAGAGATAAATCATAGAGAAAGAGACAGACAAGCAGGCACACACACACACACACACACACACACACACACACACACACACACACTCATAAACACGCAGACACAGACACACAGACCGATACATGCACGCACACACACAAACACAGACAGATACAGACTGACAGAGAGAGACAGAGAGGGAGGGAGAGACAGAGAGAAAGAAAGACAGACAGACAGACA